>NC_143030.1:5689592-5737092 GCF_057628025.1 Oncorhynchus mykiss
CTAGAGTTTCCTGGAAAACTTCAGCATGTCCAGTATGCAGCACGGTGAGACACGGGGCTCTACTACTACACTATATATACTATATATACTACTACACTATATATACTATATATACTACTACACTATATATATCTACACTATATATACTATATATACTACTACACTATATATACTATATATACTACTACACTATATATACTATACACTATATATACTACTACACTATATATACTATATATACTACTACACTATATATACTATATATACTACTACACTATATATTACTATATATACTACTACACTATATATACTACTACATATATATACTACTACACATATATACTATATATACTACTACACTATATATACTACTACACTATATATACTACTACACTATATATACTATATATACTACTACACTATATATACTACCACTATATATACTATATATACTACTACACTATATATACTATATATACTACACTATATATACTACCACTATATTACTATATATACTACTACACTATATATACTATATATACTACTACATTTTATACTATATATACTATACTACTACTATATATACTACTACACTATATATATATTATACTACTACACTATATATACTATATATCTACTACACTATATATATACTATATATACTACTACACTATATATACTATATATACTACTACACTATATATATACCACTATATATACTATATATACTACTACACTATATATACTATATATACTACTACACTATATATACTACTACACTAATATACTATATATACTACTACACTATATATACTAATATACTACTACACATATATACTATATACACATATATACTACTACACTATATATACTATATATACTACTACACTATATATACTACTACACTATATATACTACTACACTATATACTACTACACTATATATACTACTACACTATATATACTATATATACTACTACACTATATATACTATATATACTACTACACTATATATACTACTACACTATATATACTATATATACTACTACACTATATATACTATATATACTACTACACTATATATACTATATATACTACTACACTATATATACTATATATACTACTACACTATATATACTACTACACTATATATACTATATATACTACTACACTATATATACTATATATACTACTACACTATATATACTATATATACTACTACACTATATATACTACTACACTATATATACTACTACACTATATATACTATATATACTACTACACTATATATACTACTGACACTATATATACTATATATACTACTACACTATATATACTATATATACTACTACACTATATATACTACTAACTATATATACTACCACTATATATACTATATATACTACTACACTATATATACTACCCTATATACTACTACACTATATATACTACTACACTATATATACTACCACTATATATACTACTATATATACTATATATACTACTACACTATATATACTATATATACTACTACACTATATATACTACTACACTATATATATATACACTATATATACTACTACACTATATATACTATATATACTACTACACTATATATACTACCACTATATATACTACTACACTATATATACTACTACACTATATATACTACCACTATATATACTACTACACTATATATACTACTACACTATATATACTACTACACTATATATACTACTACACTATATATACTACTACACTATATATACTACTACACTATATATACTATATATACTACTACACTATATATACTATATCTACTACTACACTATATATACTACTACACTATATATACTACTACACTATATATACTACTACACTATATATACTACTACACTATATATACTACTACACTATATATACTATATATACTACTACACTATATATACTATATATACTACTATATATACTACCCTATATATATATATATCTTACTATATACTATATATACTACTACACTATATATACTACTACACTATATATACTATATATACTACTACACTATATATACTATATCTACTACTACACTATATATACTATATATACTACTACACTATATATACTATATATACTACTACACTATATATACTATATCTACTACTACACTATATATACTACTACACTATATATACTATATATACTACTACACTATATATACTACTACACTATATATACTATATATACTACTACACTATATATACTACTACACTATATATATATACTTTATATATATATATACACTATATACTTTATGTACTACTACACTATATATACTACTACACTATATATACTATATATACTACTACACTATATATACTACTACACTATATATACTATATCTACTACTACACTATATATACTACTACACTATATATACTATATATACTACTACACTATATATACTACTACACTATATATACTACACTATATATACTAATATACACTTATATACTAATATACTACTACACTATATATACTACTACACTATATATACTACTACACTATATATACTACTACACTATATATACTATATATACTAAACTACACAATACACTATATATACTATATATACTACTACACTATATATACTACTACACTATATATACTATATCTACTACTACACTATATATACTACTACACTATATATACTATATATACTACTACACTATATATACTACTACATAATTTACACTATATATACTACTACACTATATATACTATATATACTACACTATATATACTACTACACTATATATACTACTACACTATATATACTATATATACTACTACACTATACATACTGTAAGGGCTCTGGTCAATACTACTACACTATATATACTGTAAGGGCTCTGGTCAATACTACTACACTATATATACTGTAAGACTGATCTGACTTCAGTGATCATCATCATGACGTAGTGACTCATTGCTACCATGAACCTTCTTTGCCCTGTGACCTTTCACCCTTTCCCTCCAGGATATCAGTGGAGAACGTGGATGCAGAGTTCCAGTCGCTGTCGTCTCGCACACGCTCAGTGGAGGAGAGCATCCAGGAAGAGACGGAGCTGCTGCTGCAGCTGGACCACTTCCTACAGGTCAGAGAGAGAGAGAGAGAGAGAGAGAGAGAGAGAGAGAGGTCTGACACAGAGAGAGAGAGAGAGAGGTCTGACACAGAGAGAGAGAGAGAGGTCTGACAGAGAGAGAGAGAGAGAGAGGGAGAGAGAGAGAGAGAGAGAGAGGTCTGACACAGAGAGAGAGAGGATAGGGACACAGAGAGAGAGAGAGGTCTGACACAGAGAGAGAGGTCTGACACACAGAGAGAGAGAGAGAAGAGAGAGAGAGAGAGAGGTCTGACACAGAGAGAGAGAGGATAGGGACACAGAGAGAGAGAGAGAGAGAGAGAGAGAGAGAGAGAGAGAGAGAGAGAGATCAGGAACACACAGAGAGAGAGAGGTCAGGAACACACAGAGAGAGAGGTCAGGAACACACAGAGAGAGAGAGGTCAGGAACACAGAGAGAGAGAGACGACATGTAGTGTGTGTGGTAACTTGTTTGTGTGTGTAGTAACCGTGTGTCTCCTCTCCTAGAATTCGACAGCAGCCCTGGCTGAGTTGCAAAGGGAGAGACAGGAGTTGAGGAACGAAGGGAACATTCTGATCGACTTCTTCTGCGAAGACAGAGAGTCCTTCAGGCTGGACGAGTGTTTCAAAGTGTTCCAAGACTTCTGCCTGAAATTCCAGAAAGCAGTCAAGGTACTAGAACATCGTTCTGTTAGTCTAGAACACCAGAATGAATCATTTCAAGGTTTCCTCATTGTGATTATACAAACAAGCTGTTCCAGTTGAATAATATTGAAACCTTTGGACTTTGTGTTTGAGGAGTACAATATAAACACTGAGTCTCTGCTACTGGTTGTCTGCTGTACTGCTACTGCCCCCTGGTGTTCAACAAGTGTTATTACACCTGTATTTACTTTTACACTGTTCTCTCTCTCTCTCTCGCTCCCCCTTTCTCTCTACCACTCCCCCTCTCTCTCTACCGCTCCCCCCTCTCTCTCTCTACCGTCTCCCCCTCTCTCTCTCTCTACCGCTCCCCCTCTCTCTACCGCTCCCCCTCTCTCTCTCTCTCTCTCTCTCTACCGCTTCCACCCCTCTCACCTCCCCCGCTCCCCCTCTCTCTCTCTACCGCTCCCCCCCTCTCTCTCTCTCTCTCTCTACCGCTTCCCCCCCCTCTCACCTCCCCCGCTCCCCTCTCTCTCTCTACCGCTCCCCCTCTCTCTCTCTCTCTCTCTCTACCGCTCCCCCTCTCTCTACCGCTCCCCCTCTCTCTCTCTCTCTCTCTCTCTCTACCGCTCCCCTCTCTCTCTCTCTCTCTCTCTCTACCGCTCCCCCCCCTCTCACCTCCCCCGCTCCCCCTCTCTCTCTCTACCGCTCCCCCTCTCCTTCTCTCTCTCTCTACCGCTCCCCCTCTCTCTACCGCTCCCCCCTCTCTCTCTCTCTCTCTCTCTACCGCTCCCCCTCTCTCTCTCTACCGCTCCCCCTCTCTCTCTCTCTCTCTCTACCGCTCTCTCTCTCTCTCTCTCTCTCTACCGCTCCCCCCCCTCTCTCTCTCTCTCTCTCTCTCTCTCTACCGCTTCCCCCCCCTCTCACCTCCCCCGCTCCCCTCTCTCTCTCTCTCTCTCTACCGCTCCCCCCCTCTCTCTATACCACTCCCCCTCTCTCCCTTTTCTTGCTCTCTCTCTCCCAATTTCAATTACATTTCAATTTAAGGAGCTTTATTGCCATGGGAAATATATGTTAACATTACCAAAACAAGTGAAATAGAGAATAAACAAAAGTGAAATAAAACAATATAAAATGAAGAGTAAACATTACACTCACAGAAGTCCCAAAAGAATAAAGACATTTCAAACGTCCCTCCCTCCTCTAGGACAACCTGGAGCGTGAGCTGAAGGAGGCGTCTCATCGTCGGATACAGGAGCTCGGGGAGAAACGGCACTCGTGGGCGAGCGGAGAGGAGGTGGGCGGGGTCTTCGGAATGCGCAGCAGCAGCAGCAGCGAGACGGACATAGAGGTGGCCCTATCCCAGGAGGAGGGGCTTATCGAGCTTCTCAAGTCCCGCCCATGCTCGCCGCACAGCCCCCAGGTTGCACTGGGGCGTTCCGGAAGCGTCCGCCGTTCTCGCGGCTCAGCGTCGGCCGCGGCTGACCGTCAACTGACTAGCCTGCTAACTCTAGGCATCACCTCTGACCTTCAGGTCGTAGGGGGGTCACCGAATCCCGGGCGGCGACTATGGAGGGGGTCCGAGCAGCGGGATTCCTCCCCCATGAGGTCACCTGAAACTGGGCTGAGGATTCCCAACATCTCCCCTCTGACCAGACTTCAGACCCAGGGACCTGCGGGTCACCCTCAGGTGGACTGGCCTGGTCCCCCCTCCTCTATACCCACCTCCTTAGGACCGAGCCATCAACCTCAACCTGGCATCAACTCAAATCACAGCCCTCAGACAGCAACCATTGACCACAAACCTAGCACAGACCTGAACCCGACCCCTGACCCTGACAACAACCACAACCAACCCAGTGGTCTGACCGTCAACCTTGAACGACACACTCTGGTTCCTAAGCTCCGGGCGTTCGACCTCGTCTTGACCCCTCACGGTCACGACCAGGGAGATGTCGTCACCGACACAGACCTGGAGAAGGGGATTCCCAGAGACTCTATCCTCACGGATACACAGGAGAATTCCCAAGGGCGTTCTGAGGGGTGGCAACAGAGGGAGGAAGAGGTGGATGAGAAGGGGAGGATGGTGGCTGCAGGGATAGTGAATGAGGAGCCTGCTGTGGGCGACGTAGAGGAGAAGAGGGGAGAACAGGAGGAGGAGAAGAGGGGAGAACAGGAGGAGGAGAAGAGGGGAGAACAGGAGGAGGAGAAGAGGGGAGAACAGGAGGAGGAGAAGGGTGTGTCTCGGAAAGAGACTACAGATTCTCGTACTGATCCATCTCCGTCCACAGCTATTACAGACCTCTCCTCACACGCACAGAGCGGTGATAACCCCACACACGCCGACGAGGCTGAGAGTCCAACACACCAGGTGTCCGCTTCTTCTATGGGGGAGTCCCCAGCCAATGGCATGCCTTCAGAATCTCAACCCACCAATGAGTACTCAGTGCCTGTTTCCTCCGATGAGTCATCGGTTCCAGCAGTGTCTACCTCCACCAATGGGCTGCCTGCGTCAGTCACCGCTGGTGCCTCTGATAGGTCAGCCCAGGGTACGAATCCCACGACCAGTCAGGTCTCTAAGCCTTCCAGACCCCCCTCTGCCACCAACACCAGTGGGCGAAAAACTGTCATCCGCACCCTCAACTCCTCAGAGAACCAGGGCATGAGGCGTGTGGTCCCTATCTTCAAGGCCAGTCGACGTGGCTCGTTCCCGGGTAAACAGGTGGAGAAACCCCCTGGCTACCAGAGCTCTGGTCCACGGACCACCACCACCACCACCTCCTCTAACCCAGCCAACCGCTCTCTTAGACGGGCAGAGAGGAGCTCCGCCACACCTCGTCGCAGTAGCCTCCAGGTCGACGACCCCAAGGCCAAGTCTGTGACCACCACGGGTGTCCACGGCAGTGCCCGAGACCAACCCCAACCTTCCGCCCTCCAGAGGAAGCCGTCCTTCCGAAAGCCTCTCCGCCCCGTCGCCCCCAGACCGCCTCCAGAGGAAAAGATGTGCCGTTCCACCCTCCGAGCCCTCGCCGCCGCCGGTGGGGCTGTTCCAACAGCGGGGGGTGGAGGAGGTAACAGCCTCAGTGCCCCCCCGACCCCCTCCCACCGTGGAGGTGTCTCCAACCCCACCCCCCTCCCTGGATTTGCCCGAAACACAGCCGCTTCCTCTTTCAGACGGACCACTCTCCCCCCACCGGGGAGTACCCTCGCCCCCTCTAAAAACTCCCCCCGTTCCTCCCCTGTCCCCTCTCCCGGACTCTCACCCCTCAGCCGGACGGGGTCGTTGAGACACCACAGGGTGGCCCCCGCGGGCCCCCCAGGCACAGACAACCCCATCAGGAGAACACAAAGTATCAAGGGACCACTGCGCGCCCCGATCCCCAACCCCCTGCCCCCACAGACCCTCCCTGACTCGCTGGCGCAGCCTAAAGGGCATGCTGGGAAAAACAGCAGCAGTTTCTCTGACAAGTCCACCCACCTCAGAGACTCCAGTAAAGCACTGAAACCCACCTGGAGATAGAGGCCTAGTTCCAATACCGACAACATACTTCCTTTACCCCGGCCTAGTTCCAATACCGACAACATACTTCCTTTACCCCGGCCTAGTTCCAATACCGACAACATACTTCCTTTACCCCGGCCTAGTTCCAATACCGACAACATACTTCCTTTACCCCGGCCTAGTTCCAATACCGACAACATACTTCCTTTTCTCCCGGCCTAGTTCCAATACCGACAACATACTTCCTTTTCTCCCGGCCTAGTTCCAATACCGACAACATACTTCCTTTTCTCCCGGCCTAGTTCCAATACAAACCACATGCCACACTACTTATGCTAACACCTATCTTATGTTCTCCAGATCTACAGGGTCGAGTCTTTCAAAAAAAACACATAGAAATAGAATGAAAGGACTTTTTAAAAGATGTAAATTAAGTCTAGATTTGTATTTGTTTTGTGATCGTGATTTATATAATTCTATATAATGTTGTCATTGTATGAAAGAAACCTTTTTCTACATCCCAAATAACCCTCTATTCACTTTATAGTGCACTCCTTTAACCAGGGCCCATAGGGCTATAGGGCACTATGTAGGGAATAGGGGACCATTTGGGACAGATCCGTGAGTAAGTTTGATTCTAGCTGTGTTTTCTGTAAAGCCCGTTCCCGAATTTGTTTTGTATTAGCCAACTCCCCTGATTTATCAATCGTCATGTTCTGGGTCTGTGTTCATAATGCCTCTCCTAGTAGGAGAGCTGATCTAGGATCAGTTTAGGCTTCAGCCAACCTGTCCGGGGCCTGTATTTATAAAGCCTCTGCTGATCTAGAATCAGTTCCTCCATTTTGTATATAATCATCTAATTAATTGGCTGCATTAAATCAGGCAGACCGATTCGGATATTTTGCCCAGTCAAAAGACCAATTATTGCCAAATAGATGAGAATTGGGCTGCCTGTGTAAAACGCGGCCACCGTGATCTAAAAGACTAATCTGATCCTAGACCAGCTCTCCTACTAGGAGAGGCTTTACGAATACAGGACCAAGATAGGTTGGCTGAAGCCTAAACTGATCCTAGATCAGCTCTACTACTAGGAGAGGCTTTACGAATACAGGCCCAAGATAGGTTGGCTGAAGCACAAACTGATCTGGGACCTGCTGTGTATTGTTCTTTGTATATTTGATTAATGATACAATGAATAAACGTGTACATTTCAACCACTTGTTTAGAGGTGTTGTCTGTTTGTGAAATGACCCCCTGGTTAAGGGTAGAGCCCTAGATAGGGACTGTTTAAAAAATATATATTTAACCTTGTCAAGTCAATGGCAGCCTACTGGGGAACAGTGGGTTACCTGCCTTGTTCAGGGTCAGAATTTCATATTTTTACTTTGTGAGCTCAGGGATTTGATCCAGCAACCTTTTGGTTACTGGCTCTAACCACGAGGCTACCTGCTCTAACCACTAGGCTACCTGCTCTAACCACTAGGCTACCTGCTCTAACCACTAGGCTACCTGTCTCTAACCACTAGGCTACCTGTCTCTAACCACTAGGCTACCTGCCTCTAACCACTAGGCTCTAACCACTAGGCTACCTGCTCTAACCACTAGGCTACCTGCTCTAACCACTAGGCTACCTGCTCTAACCACTAGGCTACCTGTCTCTAACCACTAGGCTACCTGTCTCTAACCACTAGGCTACCTGTCTCTAACCACTAGGCTACCTGCTCTAACCACTAGGCTCTAACCACTAGGCTACCTGCTCTAACCACTAGGCTCTAACCACTAGGCTACCTGCTCTAACCACTAGGCTCTAACCACTAGGCTACCTGGCTCTAACCACTAGGCTACCTGCTCTAACCACTAGGCTACCTGCTCTAACCACTAGGCTACCTGCTCTAACCACTAGGCTACCTGCTCTAACCACTAGGCTACCTGCTCTAACCACTAGGCTACCTGCTCTAACCACTAGGCTACCTGCTCCAACCACTAGGCTACCTGCTCTAACCACTAGGCTACCTGCCTCTAACCACTAGGCTACCTGCTCTAACCACTAGGCTACCTGCTCTAACCACTAGGCTACCTGTCTCTAACCACTAGGCTACCTGCCTCTAACCACTAGGCTACCTGCTCTAACCACTAGGCTACCTGCCTCTAACCACTAGGCTACCTGCTCTAACCACTAGGCTACCTGCTCTAACCACTAGGCTACCTGTCTCTAACCACTAGGCTACCTGCCTCTAACCACTAGGCTACCTGCTCTAACCACTAGGCTACCTGCTCTAACCACTAGGCTACCTGCTCTAACCACTAGGCTACCTGTCTCTAACCACTAGGCTACCTGCCTCTAACCACTAGGCTACCTGCTCTAACCACTAGGCTACCTGCTCTAACCACTAGGCTACCTGTCTCTAACCACTAGGCTACCTGCCTCTAACCACTAGGCTACCTGCTGTGTCATTTCAGACGATGTGTTTTTCACAAGGGGCTTTTCTAAGAATCTGGTTTTCAACAGAAACATTATATTGTTAACATAATTCTTAAAATATCGTTTGTATTATAATTTGTCCATATTTGTTTGTTACATTTTGTAAATAATATATAATATTTTTAAACAGCTTATTCCTCTCTCCAATGCTGCTCTCCGTCTCTCACACAGTGACTTATAAAAAACGCATGAATAGTTTTGAACATGATAGATATACTAGATCATAGTGGATTGAGTCTTGAGAGTTTGATAATTCAAAATTCTTCCAAATAAAGTTTTTCCATGTCAATATAAGCTTGTCGGTGTAAGTTTATTTTGTCAGATAACCATGACATCTGTCATATCAGATCCTACTAGATACGTTTAATATATTTGATTGAATTCTAATAATTTGCCCAAACTTCAGAGAAAATCTTCCACCTTGTGGTGTGTGTCATAGCAAGGCGCCAGAGAGGGTGACCCCGACCTGACGTCATCACAGCACGCCAACCCGTTTGGGTTTCTCTTGCAGAAGATAAAAGAGACTGAAAAGTGCCTCTTTCTCCGACCTATACGAGCGTTTTATGTTTCTCTGTAGACTCCATGCCCCTTCGCCGTCTGATGAACGGATGTTAGCGTATTTTACGGGGGGGAAAAAGGGGCCAAAATCAGATTTATTTCGAGTGCAAAGACTGGATAAAACGCCACTGTACTTGCAACAACGGCCATCTGTTTTCGGTGAAGGTGAGTTTACTTGTGTGTTTAGATGGAGAGCAACGAGTAAGCAAAGTGTCCACGAATTGCTTGTCGAGCTAAGTAGCTAGCTGTGTTAAAGATAAGCGGTAACTTAGCGATGACCGTCAACCGTGTGCATGCCCAGGTTAGCCTCAACTTCTAAGCTTAGACTTCAACTAGATGTTTGACTGTTTTATGCATTTTGTACAACACATCGCCCGCTGAACCTCACACAATCTAACGCACGTTATTTGTTTGTTTCTCAACGCGTGGGAAACAACATGCCCCCCCCCCCCCCCCCCCCCAAACACACGTTCGCAGGTGCATTGCCCCAATATCTCGTGGTCAGAGGAACAACTTTCTGCCTCCTGAATGAAGTAATCCTCCGGTGGGTTTAAGGAGTACTTTTAAAACCTCTAACCCCCCCCCCCTCTCTCTCTTGTCCCAGTTTTATCTACCAGGATGCCCCAGCCCTCTTCTCCCATCTGAAGACGGTAGGACAGTAGTCTGGAGATGAAACAGGATCCATTGACCAAGGGTGGTAACACCGCCACATCCTGTCCAGGAAGGATAGACTCTATTGGGGTAATGATGCTAGCCAGCACCCCCTCCTCCACTTCCTCCCTCTCTTCCTCCATCTCTTCTTCATCCTCCTTGCAGGGAGAAAAGAGAAAGGGAGATGAGGAGTTCATTTGTCGAGAGGAGGAAGAAGGGGAGGTGGTCAGCGTTGCTATAGTGACCATAGCGGAGGAGTCCTGCCCTTCCGAACCGTTTGGAACCGTCGCCCACGGGGAGGTAGCAGCCAATGAGAGTGGGGTGGGGGACGGAGACTGCCAATCAAAAACTAACCAAAGTACACAAACTGAAGAAGAGGAGAAGCATGAGGAGGGGGAAGGAGGAGAGGAGGGTGTAAAAGAGAAAGAGGAGGAGGAGGAAGAAGAGATGGCTGAAGATCAGAGTGACCAATCTGCCCTGTTGGAGGAGGAGGATGATGATGATGAGGGAAGGAACCAGGTGTTTGTCTCGGATGATAACTTGGGGTTGTCGGACAGTCTGACCCCTGGAAAACCAACACTCCTCAACGTCAAGGTAAGAAAACGCACCTCCCCTCTAGTCTAATTCAGAGTCCAGGAGAGCGATGACCCGGCGTGCCATTGTGACGCGGCTCTGAGATCACTGTTCACGGGGGATGCACGGGCCGCGCACCTCCCCGAAATGACCAACCAACGCTCATCTGGGGCGTCCTTTATTCGTAGTTGTTTGTGTTGTGTGTGTGTGTTGTGTAGACAGTTGGATACAGAACTTGAGCTCCTCTGAGAATGAGAACAGAATGAAATCCAACGGTCCAGTATTCTAGAACACCGCTGTGCCCTTCCGGAACCGCTGTGCCCTTCCGGAACCGCTGTGCCCTTCCGGAACATGTTTTCAGATTCTGATGAGCACCCTTTGGTTGGCGCAATGCAACGCCTGCGCATCTCGTCGGGCAGGAAGTTGACCAATGGTGTGTGTTTTAAACAGGAACTGGTTCGTGACTGGGGGTTTTAAACAGGAACTGGTTCGTTACTGTGGGTTTTAAACGGGAACTGGTTCGTTACTGTGGGTTTTAAACAGGAACTGGTCTAGTGACTGGGGGTTCTAAACAGGAACTGGTCTAGTGACTGGGGGTTCTAGACAGGAACTGGTCTAGTGACTGGGGGTAGAGCAGCTCTTCTGATGGTAATGAGCTGCCTCCCTATTGGCTGAAGCATGTTTTTACACCCAACCTGCCCCTCTATTGGCTGAAGCAGGGTATTACTCCCAACCTGCCCCTCTATTGGCTGAAGCATGGTATTACTCCCAACCTGCCCCTCTATTGGCTGAAGCATGGTATTACTCCCAACCTGCCCCTCTATTGGCTGAAGCATGGTATTACTCCCAACCTGCCCCTCTATTGGCTGAAGCATGGTGTTACAGCCAACCTGCCCCTCTATTGGCTGAAGCATGGTATTACTCCCAACCTGCCCCTCTATTGGCTGAAGCATGGTGTTACAGCCAACCTGCCCCTCTATTGGCTGAAGCATGGTGTTACAGCCAACCTGCCCCTCTATTGGCTGAAGCATGGTATTACCCCAACCTGCCCCTCTATTGGCTGAAGCATGGTATTACCCCAACCTGCCCCTCTATTGGCTGAAGCATGGTATTACCCCAACCTGCCCCTCTATTGGCTGAAGCATGGTGTTACAGCCAACCTGCCCCTCTATTGGCTGAGGCATGGTATTACCCCAACCTGCCCCTCTATTGGCTGAAGCATGGTATTACTCCCAACCTGCCCCTCTATTGGCTGAGGCATGGTATTACCCCAACCTGCCCCTCTATTGGCTGAAGCATGGTATTACTCCCAACCTGCCCCTCTATTGGCTGAAGCATGGTATTACTCCCAACCTGCCCCTCTATTGGCTGAAGCATGGTGTTACAGCCAACCTGCCCCTCTATTGGCTGAAGCATGGTATTACTCCCAACCTGCCCCTCTATTGGCTGAAGCATGGTATTACTCCCAACCTGCCCCTCTATTGGCTGAAGCATGGTGTTACAGCCAACCTGCCCCTCTATTGGCTGAAGCATGGTGTTACAGCCAACCTGCCCCTCTATTGGCTGAAGCATGGTATTACCCCAACCTGCCCCTCTATTGGCTGAAGCATGGTATTACCCCAACCTGCCCCTCTATTGGCTGAAGCATGGTGTTACAGCCAACCTGCCCCTCTATTGGCGGAGGCATGGTATTACCCCAACCTGCCTCTCTATTGGCTGAAGCATGGTATTACTCCCAACCTGCCCCTCTATTGGCTGAGGCATGGTATTACCCCAACCTGCCCCTCTATTGGCTGAAGCATGGTATTACTCCCAACCTGCCCCTCTATTGGCTGAAGCATGGTATTACTCCCAACCTGCCCCGCTATTGGCTGAAGCATGGTATTACTCCCAACCTGCCCCTCTATTGGCTGAAGCATGCTGTTACAGCCAACCTGCCCCTCTATTGGCTGAAGCATGGTATTACTCCCAACCTGCCCCTCTATTGGCTGAAGCATGGTATTACTCCCAACCTGCCCCTCTATTGGCTGAAGCATGGTGTTACAGCCAACCTGCCCCTCTATTGGCTGAAGCATGGTGTTACAGCCAACCTGCCCCTCTATTGGCTGAAGCATGGTATTACCCCAACCTGCCCCTCTATTGGCTGAAGCATGGTATTACCCCAACCTGCCCCTCTATTGGCTGAAGCATGGTATTACCCCAACCTGCCCCTCTATTGGCTGAAGCATGGTGTTACAGCCAACCTGCCCCTCTATTGGCTGAGGCATGGTATTACCCCAACCTGCCCCTCTATTGGCTGAAGCATGGTATTACTCCCAACCTGCCCCTCTATTGGCTGAGGCATGGTATTACCCCAACCTGCCCCTCTATTGGCTGAAGCATGGTATTACCCCAACCTGCCCCTCTATTGGCTGAAGCATGGTATTACCCCAACCTGCCCCTCTATTGGCTGAAGCATGGTATTACTCCCAACCTGCCCCTCTATTGGCTGAGGCATGGTATTACCCCAACCTGCCCCTCTATTGGCTGAAGCATGGTATTACTCCCAACCTGCCCCTCTATTGGCTGAAGCATGGTATTACCCCAACCTGCCCCTCTATTGGCTGAAGCATGGTATTACCCCAACCTGCCCCTCTATTGGCTGAAGCATGGTATTACTCCCAACCTGCCCCTCTATTGGCTGAGGCATGGTATTACCCCAACCTGCCCCTCTATTGGCTGAAGCATGGTATTACCCCAACCTGCCCCTCTATTGGCTGAAGCATGGTATTACCCCAACCTGCCCCTCTATTGGCTGAAGGATGGTATTACTCCCAACCTGCCCCTCTATTGGCTGAAGGATGGTATTACTCCCAACCTGCCCCTCTATTGGCTGAAGGATGGTGTTACAGCCAACCTGCCCCTCTATTGGCTGAAGCATGGTGTTACAGCCAACCTGCCCCTCTATTGGCTGAAGCATGGTATTACCCCAACCTGCCCCTCTATTGGCTGAAGCATGGTATTACCCCAACCTGCCCCTCTATTGGCTGAAGCATGGTATTACCCCAACCTGCCCCTCTATTGGCTGAAGCATGGTGTTACAGCCAACCTGCCCCTCTATTGGCTGAGGCATGGTATTACCCCAACCTGCCCCTCTATTGGCTGAAGCATGGTATTACTCCCAACCTGCCCCTCTATTGGCTGAGGCATGGTATTACCCCAACCTGCCCCTCTATTGGCTGAAGCATGGTATTACTCCCAACCTGCCCCTCTATTGGCTGAAGCATGGTATTACCCCAACCTGCCCCTCTATTGGCTGAAGCATGGTATTACCCCAACCTGCCCCTCTATTGGCTGAAGCATGGTATTACTCCCAACCTGCCCCTCTATTGGCTGAGGCATGGTATTACCCCAACCTGCCCCTCTATTGGCTGAAGCATGGTATTACCCCAACCTGCCCCTCTATTGGCTGAAGCATGGTATTACCCCAACCTGCCCCTCTATTGGCTGAAGGATGGTATTACTCCCAACCTGCCCCTCTATTGGCTGAAGGATGGTATTACTCCCAACCTGCCCCTCTATTGGCTGAAGGATGGTGTTACAGCCAACCTGCCCCTCTATTGGCTGAAGCATGGTGTTACAGCCAACCTGCCCCTCTATTGGCTGAAGCATGGTATTACCCCAACCTGCCCCTCTATTGGCTGAAGCATGGTATTACCCCAACCTGCCCCTCTATTGGCTGAAGCATGGTATTACCCCAACCTGCCCCTCTATTGGCTGAAGCATGGTGTTACAGCCAACCTGCCCCTCTATTGGCTGAGGCATGGTATTACCCCAACCTGCCCCTCTATTGGCTGAAGCATGGTATTACTCCCAACCTGCCCCTCTATTGGCTGAGGCATGGTATTACCCCAACCTGCCCCTCTATTGGCTGAAGGATGGTATTACCCCAACCTGCCCCTCTATTGGCTGAAGGATGGTATTACCCCAACCTGCCCCTCTATTGGCTGAGGCATGGTATTACCCCAACCTGCCCCTCTATTGGCTGAAGGATGGTATTTTACTGGCAGGTCCAACGTGTTAATGTTGTGTAGTGCCTCCATGCATGTGGCTGTGCATGTAAAGGGGCTGTCAGTATATATTTTTTTATAGATAGATATAGATCGATTTAGATATAGATACAGATATGGGGAGGGAGAGGGAGGCAGAGATGGGGAGGGATGGAGAGGGAGGGAGGGAGGGATGGAGAGGGAGGGAGGGATGGAGAGGGTGGGAGGGAGAGATGGGGAGGGAGAGATGGAGAGGGAGGGAGAGAGTGTATAGAATTCCATCAAGTCATTCCAAGATTCTTACAGGCCCTGAGGATACAGAGAATGTTCCTACAATAACACTGTTGACTGCTGTTGTCACCTTCTGAGTGAGAAGAAGCACGAGCACCACCACCAACTAGCATAGCCATGTCAGCAAATGACTGCTGTTTGAACAGACACACACACACACACGATTTGGTCACTAGGCTCCCGAGTGGCGCATCGGTCTCAGGCGCGTCACCACAGTCCCTGGTTCGAATCCAGCCTGTATCACATCCGGCCGTGATTAAGAGTCCCATTGGGCGGCGCACAATTGCCCCAGCGTTGCCCGGGTTTGGCCGGTGTTGCCCGGGTTTGGCCGGTGTAGGTCGGTGTTGGCCGGGTTTGGCCAGTGTAGGCCGTCATTGTAATTAAGAATTTGTTCTGATCTGACTTGCCTAGTTAAATAAATAAACAGCCACTCAGTTTGGACAGCCAGTATTCCTGAAATGGATTTGATCATTAAGGCCTGCTGCAGTGTGAACTTCAGCATCAAATAATATCCCAATATGTAACTGTGGCTGTCCTTCCCTCCTGACAGGTGTGTTCAGTGAGGTGACATGATTATTCCATTCAAGATAGAAATGTGTAGATAGAGTCTACTTGATTATATATCATACGAAATAATCATATCTGTTCTTCTCAATACATTTCTATCTGATTGTGAATTTACTGTGATGTTGTCGTGTTGGCATTCCACGGTCTTGTTCTATGTCCGTTTCTTCCTCCGCTCCGTCCCATCTCTGAGGCAGCACAGGAGAGTGGCTTTTTTTTTTGGAGTGACAGCTGTCACACACACACACACACACACACACACACACACACACACACACACACACACACACACACACATCCCTCTCACCTGTAAGAATCTTGGCATGACTTGATGGAATTCTTACTGTTTGGAGTTCTAGACTCTGTGTGTCTCTGTGTGTCTCTGTGTGTGTCTGTGTGTCTCTCTGTGTCTCTCTGTGTCTCTGTGTGTGTCTCTCGTCAGGTTGGAAGCAAATACATTGTACATTCACTATATTAAATTGTGTTGCTGATGAGCTATATTCAGCAGTGCCCTTCTGTAGTTTAGTTTTGGTTTCCTTTGTGTACTCTGTGTGTTTATAGTCATCACAGGAGATTAGTGTGAATGGTGTTGGTTCCTCTGTGCTGTTATCACCTTGGCCACCAACACTGACTACACACTACCACCAGGGGACCCCAGATACCTAGCTAGTCCCCAACACTGACTACACTACCACCAGGGGACCCAGATACCTGGCTAGTAGCTAGTCCCCTACACTGACTGCACACTACCACCAGGGACCCCAGATACCTGGCTAGTAGCTAGTCCCCAACACTGACTACACACTACCACCAGGGGACCCCAGATACCTGGCTAGTCCCCAACACTGACTACACTACCACCAGGGGACCCAGATACCTGGCTAGTAGCTAGTCCCCAACACTGACTACACACTACCACCAGGGGACCCCAGATACCTGGCTAGTCCCCAACACTGACTACACTACCACCAGGGGACCCAGATACCTGGCTAGTAGCTAGTCCCCAACACTGACTACACACTACCACCAGGGGACCAAGATACCTAGCTAGTCCCCAACACTGACTACACTACCACCAGGGGACCCAGATACCTGGCTAGTAGCTAGTCCCCAACACTGACTACACACTACCACCAGGGGACCCCAGATACCTGGCTAGTCCCCAACACTGACTACACTACCACCAGGGGACCCCAGATACCTGGCTAGTAGCTAGTCCCCAACACTGACTACACACTACCACCAGGGGACCCAGATACCTGGCTAGTCCCCAACACTGACTACACACTACCACCAGGGGACCCCAGATACCTGGCTAGTAGCTAGTCCCCAACACTGACTACACTACCACCAGGGGACCCAGATACCTGGCTAGTAGCTAGTCCCCAACACTGACTACACACTACCACTAGGGGACCCAGATACCTGGCTAGTAGCTAGTCCCCAACACTGACTACACTACCACCAGGGGACCCCAGATACCTGGCTAGTCTCCAACACTGACTACACACTACCACCAGGGGACCCAGATACCTGGCTAGTAGCTAGTCCCCAACACTGACTACACACCACCACCAGGGGACCCCAGATACCTGGCTAGTAGCTAGTCCCCAACACTGACTACACTACCACCAGGGGACCCCAGATACCTGGCTAGTAGCTAGTCCCCAACACTGACTACACACTACCACCAGGGGACCCCAGATACCTGGCTAGTAGCTAGTCCCCAACACTGACTACACACTACCACTAGGGGACCCAGATACCTGGCTAGTAGCTAGTCCCCAACACTGACTACACTACCACCAGGGGACCCCAGATACCTGGCTAGTCTCCAACACTGACTACACACTACCACCAGGGGACCCAGATACCTGGCTAGTAGCTAGTCCCCAACACTGACTACACTACCACCAGGGGACCCCAGATACCTGGCTAGTAGCTAGTCCCCAACACTGACTACACTACCACCAGGGGACCCC
Organism: Oncorhynchus mykiss; assembly: GCF_057628025.1. Taxonomy (NCBI): domain Eukaryota; kingdom Metazoa; phylum Chordata; class Actinopteri; order Salmoniformes; family Salmonidae; genus Oncorhynchus; species Oncorhynchus mykiss. The sequence goes on from NC_143030.1 coordinate 5,708,005, forward strand.
AGATACCTGGCTAGTAGCTAGTCCCCAACACTGACTACACACTACCACCAGGGGACCCCAGATACCTGGCTAGTAGCTAGTCCCCAACACTGACTACAATACCACCAGGGGACCCAGATACCTGGCTAGTCCCCAACACTGACTACACACTACCACCAGGGGACCCCAGATACCTGGCTAGTAGCTTGTCCCCAACACTGACTACACACTACCACCAGGGGACCCCAGATACCTGGCTAGTAGCTAGTCCCCAACACTGACTACACACTACCACCAGGGGACCCCAGATACCTGGCTAGTAGCTTGTCCCCAACACTGACTACACACTACCACCAGGGGACCCCAGATACCTGGCTAGTAGCTAGTCCCCAACACTGACTACACACTACCACGAGGGGACCCCAGATACCTGGCTAGTAGCTAGTCCCCAACACTGACTACACACTACCACCAGGGGACCCAGATACCTGGCTAGTAGCTAGTCCCCAACACTGACTACACACTACCACCAGGGGACCCCAGATACCTGGCTAGTAGCTAGTCCCCAACACTGACTACACTACCACCAGGGGACCCCAGATACCTGGCTAGTCCCCAACACTGACTACACACTACCACCAGGGGACCCCAGATACCTGGCTAGTAGCTAGTCCCCAACACTGACTACACTACCACCAGGGGACCCCAGATACCTGGCTAGTAGCTAGTCCCCAACACTGACTACACACTACCACCAGGGGACCCAGATACCTGGCTAGTAGCTAGTCCCCAACACTGACTACACACTACCACCAGGGGACCCCAGATACCTGGCTAGTAGCTAGTCCCCAACACTGACTACACTACCACCAGGGGACCCCAGATACCTGGCTAGTCCCCAACACTGACTACACACTACCACCAGGGGACCCCAGATACCTGGCTAGTAGCTTGTCCCCAACACTGACTACACACTACCACCAGGGGACCCCAGATACCTGGCTAGTAGCTAGTCCCCAACACTGACTACACACTACCACCAGGGGACCCAGATACCTGGCTAGTAGCTAGTCCCCAACACTGACTACACACTACCACCAGGGGACCCCAGATACCTGGCTAGTAGCTAGTCCCCAACACTGACTACACTACCACCAGGGGACCCCAGATACCTGGCTAGTCCCCAACACTGACTACACACTACCACCAGGGGACCCCAGATACCTGGCTAGTAGCTAGTCCCCAACACTGACTACACTACCACCAGGGGACCCCAGATACCTGGCTAGTAGCTAGTCCCCAACACTGACTACACTACCACCAGGGGACCCCAGATACCTGGCTAGTAGCTAGTCCCCAACACTGACTACACACTACCACCAGGGGACCCCAGATACCTGGCTAGTAGCTAGTCCCCAACACTGACTACACACTACCACCAGGGGACCCAGATACCTGGCTAGTAGCTAGTCCCCAACACTGACTACACACTACCACCAGGGGACCCCAGATACCTGGCTAGTAGCTAGTCCCCAACACTGACTACACACTACCACCAGGGGACCCAGATACCTGGCTAGTCCCCAACACTGACTACACTACCACCAGGGGACCCAGATACCTGGCTAGTAGCTAGTCCCCAACACTGACTACACACTACCACCAGGGGACCCCAGATACCTGGCTAGTAGCTAGTCCCCAACACTGACTACACACTACCACCAGGGGACCCAGATACCTGGCTAGTAGCTAGTCCCCAACACTGACTACACTACCACCAGGGGACCCCAGATACCTGGCTAGTAGCTAGTCCCCAACACTGACTACACACTACCACCAGGGGACCCAGATACCTGGCTAGTCCCCAACACTGACTACACTACCACCAGGGGACCCCAGATACCTGGCTAGTAGCTAGTCCCCAACACTGACTACACACTACCACCAGGCCAGGGGACCCCAGATACCTGGCAAGTAGCTAGTCCCCCAACACTGACTACACTACCACCAGGGGACCCAGATACCTGGCTAGTCCCCAACACTGACTACACTACCACCAGGGGACCCAGATACCTGGCTAGTAGCTAGTCCCCAACACTGACTACACACTACCACCAGGGGACCCCAGATACCTGGCTAGTAGCTAGTCCCCAACACTGACTACACTACCACCAGGGGACCCAGATACCTGGCTAGTAGCTAGTCCCCAACACTGACTACACACTACCACCAGGGGACCCAGATACCTGGCTAGTAGCTAGTCCCCAACACTGACTACACACTACCACCAGGGGACCCCAGATACCTGGCTAGTAGCTAGTCCCCAACACTGACTACACACTACCACCAGGGGACCCAGATACCTGGCTAGTAGCTAGTCCCCAACACTGACTACACACTACCACCAGGGGACCCAGATACCTAGCTAGTCCCCAACACTGACTACACTACCACCAGGGGACCCAGATACCTGGCTAGTAGCTAGTCCCCAACACTGACTACACACTACCACCAGGGGACCCCAGATACCTGGCTAGTCCCCAACACTGACTACACTACCACCAGGGGACCCAGATACCTGGCTAGTAGCTAGTCCCCAACACTGACTACACACTACCACCAGGGGACCAAGATACCTAGCTAGTCCCCAACACTGACTACACTACCACCAGGGGACCCAGATACCTGGCTAGTAGCTAGTCCCCAACACTGACTACACACTACCACTAGGGGACCCAGATACCTGGCTAGTAGCTAGTCCCCAACACTGACTACACTACCACCAGGGGACCCCAGATACCTGGCTAGTCTCCAACACTGACTACACACTACCACCAGGGGACCCAGATACCTGGCTAGTAGCTAGTCCCCAACACTGACTACACACCACCACCAGGGGACCCCAGATACCTGGCTAGTAGCTAGTCCCCAACACTGACTACACTACCACCAGGGGACCCCAGATACCTGGCTAGTAGCTAGTCCCCAACACTGACTACACACTACCACCAGGGGACCCCAGATACCTGGCTAGTAGCTAGTCCCCAACACTGACTACACACTACCACTAGGGGACCCAGATACCTGGCTAGTAGCTAGTCCCCAACACTGACTACACTACCACCAGGGGACCCCAGATACCTGGCTAGTCTCCAACACTGACTACACACTACCACCAGGGGACCCAGATACCTGGCTAGTAGCTAGTCCCCAACACTGACTACACTACCACCAGGGGACCCCAGATACCTGGCTAGTAGCTAGTCCCCAACACTGACTACACTACCACCAGGGGACCCCAGATACCTGGCTAGTAGCTAGTCCCCAACACTGACTACACACTACCACCAGTGGACCCCAGATACCTGGCTAGTAGCTAGTCCCCAACACTGACTACAATACCACCAGGGGACCCAGATACCTGGCTAGTCCCCAACACTGACTACACACTACCACCAGGGGACCCCAGATACCTGGCTAGTAGCTTGTCCCCAACACTGACTACACACTACCACCAGGGGACCCCAGATACCTGGCTAGTAGCTAGTCCCCAACACTGACTACACACTACCACCAGGGGACCCCAGATACCTGGCTAGTAGCTAGTCCCCAACACTGACTACACACTACCACCAGGGGACCCAGATACCTGGCTAGTAGCTAGTCCCCAACACTGACTACACACTACCACCAGGGGACCCCAGATACCTGGCTAGTAGCTAGTCCCCAACACTGACTACACTACCACCAGGGGACCCCAGATACCTGGCTAGTCCCCAACACTGACTACACACTACCACCAGGGGACCCCAGATACCTGGCTAGTAGCTTGTCCCCAACACTGACTACACACTACCACCAGGGGACCCCAGATACCTGGCTAGTAGCTAGTCCCCAACACTGACTACACACTACCACCAGGGGACCCCAGATACCTGGCTAGTAGCTAGTCCCCAACACTGACTACACACTACCACCAGGGGACCCCAGATACCTGGCTAGTAGCTAGTCCCCAACACTGACTACACACTACCACCAGGGGACCCAGATACCTGGCTAGTAGCTAGTCCCCAACACTGACTACACACTACCACCAGGGGACCCCAGATACCTGGCTAGTAGCTAGTCCCCAACACTGACTACACTACCACCAGGGGACCCAGATACCTGGCTAGTCCCCAACACTGACTACACACTACCACCAGGGGACCCCAGATACCTGGCTAGTAGCTAGTCCCCAACACTGACTACACTACCACCAGGGGACCCCAGATACCTGGCTAGTCTCCAACACTGACTACACACTACCACCAGGGGACCCAGATACCTGGCTAGTAGCTAGTCCCCAACACTGACTACACACCACCACCAGGGGACCCCAGATACCTGGCTAGTAGCTAGTCCCCAACACTGACTACACTACCACCAGGGGACCCCAGATACCTGGCTAGTCTCCAACACTGACTACACACTACCACCAGGGGACCCAGATACCTGGCTAGTAGCTAGTCCCCAACACTGACTACACACCACCACCAGGGGACCCCAGATACCTGGCTAGTAGCTAGTCCCCAACACTGACTACACTACCACCAGGGGACCCCAGATACCTGGCTAGTAGCCATTCCCCAACACTGACTACACACTACCACCAGGGGACCCAGATACCTGGCTAGTAGCTAGTCCCCAACACTGACTACACTACCACCAGGGGACCCCAGATACCTGGCTAGTAGCTAGTCCCCAACACTGACTACACTACCACCAGGGGACCCCAGATACCTGGCTAGTAGCTAGTCCCCAACACTGACTACACACTACCACCAGGGGACCCCAGATACCTGGCTAGTAGCTAGTCCCCAACACTGACTACAATACCACCAGGGGACCCAGATACCTGGCTAGTCCCCAACACTGACTACACACTACCACCAGGGGACCCCAGATACCTGGCTAGTACCTTGTCCCCAACACTGACTACACACTACCACCAGGGGACCCCAGATACCTGGCTAGTAGCTAGTCCCCAACACTGACTACACACTACCACCAGGGGACCCCAGATACCTGGCTAGTAGCTAGTCCCCAACACTGACTACACACTACCACCAGGGGACCCAGATACCTGGCTAGTAGCTAGTCCCCAACACTGACTACACACTACCACCAGGGGACCCCAGATACCTGGCTAGTAGCTAGTCCCCAACACTGACTACACTACCACCAGGGGACCCCAGATACCTGGCTAGTCCCCAACACTGACTACACACTACCACCAGGGGACCCCAGATACCTGGCTAGTAGCTAGTCCCCAACACTGACTACACTACCACCAGGGGACCCCAGATACCTGGCTAGTCCCCAACATTGACTACACACTACCACCAGGGGACCCCAGATACCTGGCTAGTAGCTAGTCCCCAACACTGACTACACTACCACCAGGGGACCCCAGATACCTGGCTAGTAGCTAGTCCCCAACACTGACTACACACTACCACCAGGGGACCCAGATACCTGGCTAGTAGCTCGTCCCCAACACTGACTACACTACCGTCAGGGGACCCAGTTACTTGGCTAGTAGCTAGTCCCCAACACTGACTACACTACCACCAGGGGACCCCAGATACCTGGCTAGTCCCCAACACTGACTACACTACCACCAGGGGACCCAGATACCTGGCTAGTAGCTAGTCCCCAACACTGACTACACTACCACCAGGGGACCCAGATACCTGGCTAGTCCCCAACACTGACTACACACTACCACCAGGGGACCCAGATACCTGGCTAGTCCCCAACACTGACTACACACTACCACCAGGGGACCCCAGATACCTGGCTAGTAGCTAGTCCCCAACACTGACTACACACTACCACCAGGGGACCCAGATACCTGGCTAGTAGCTAGTCCCCAACACTGACTACACACTACCACCAGGGGACCCCAGATACCTGGCTAGTAGCTAGTCCCCAACACTGACTACACTACCACCAGGGGACCCAGATACCTGGCTAGTAGCTAGTCCCAAACACTGACTACACTACCACCAGGGGACCCAGATACCTGGCTAGTAGCTAGTCCCCAACACTGACTACACACTACCACCAGGGGACCCAGATACCTGGCTAGTAGCTAGTCCCCAACACTGACTACACTACCACCAGGGGACTCCAGATACCTGGCTAGTAGCTAGTCCCCAACACTGACTACACTACCACCAGGGGACCCAGATACCTGGCTAGTAGCTAGTCCCCAACACTGACTACACACTACCACCAGGGGACCCCAGATACCTGGCTAGTAGCTAGTCCCCAACACTGACTACACTACCACCAGGGGACCCAGATACCTGGCTAGTAGCTAGTCCCCAACACTGACTACACACTACCACCAGGGGACCCAGATACCTGGCTAGTAGCTAGTCCCCAACACTGACTACACTACCGTCAGGGGACCCAGATACCTGGCTAGTAGCTAGTCCCCAACACTGACTACACACTACCACCAGGGGACCCCAGATACCTGGCTAGTAGCTAGTCCCCAACACTGACTACACACTACCACCAGGGGACCCCAGATACCTGGCTAGTAGCTAGTCCCCAACACTGACTACACTACCACCAGGGACCCCAGATACCTAGCTAGTCCCCAACACTGACTACACTACCACCAGGGGACCCTGGCTAGTAGCTAGTCCCCAACACTGACTACACACTACCACCAGGGGACCCTGGCTAGTAGCTAGTCCCCAACACTGACTACACTACCACCAGGGGACCCTGGCTAGTAGCTAGTCCCCAACACTGACTACACTACCACCAGGGGACCCCAGATACCTGGCTAGTCCCCAACACTGACTACACACTACCACCAGGGGACCCCAGATACCTGGCTAGTAGCTAGTCCCCAACACTGACTACACTACCACCAGGGGACCCAGATACCTGGCTAGTCCCCAACACTGACTACACACTACCACCAGGGGACCCAGATACCTGGCTAGTCCCCAACACTGACTACACACTACCACCAGGGGACCCCAGATACCTGGCTAGTAGCTAGTCCCCAACACTGACTACACTACCACCAGGGGACCCAGATACCTGGCTAGTAGCTAGTCCCCAACACTGACTACACTACCACCAGGGGACCCCAGATACCTGGCTAGTAGCTAGTCCCCAACACTGACTACACTACCACCAGGGGACCCCAGATACCTGGCTAGTCCCCAACACTGACTACACACTACCACCAGGGGACCCCAGATACCTGGCTAGTAGCTAGTCCCCCAGCACTGACTACACTACCACCAGGGGACCCCAGATACCTGGCTAGTCCCCAACATTGACTACACACTACCACCAGGGGACCCCAGATACCTGGCTAGTAGCTAATCCCCAACACTGACTACACTACCACCAGGGGACCCCAGATACCTGGCTAGTAGCTAGTCCCCAACACTGACTACACACTACCACCAGGGGACCCAGATACCTGGCTAGTAGCTAGTCCCCAACACTGACTACACTACCGTCAGGGGACCCAGTTACCTGGCTAGTAGCTAGTCCCCAACACTGACTACACTACCACCAGGGGACCCCAGATACCTGGCTAGTAGCTAGTCCCCAACACTGACTACACACTACCACCAGGGGACCCCAGATACCTGGCTAGTAGCTAGTCCCCAACACTGACTACACACTACCACCAGGGGACCCCAGATACCTGGCTAGTAGCTAGTCCCCAACACTGACTACACTACCACCAGGGGACCCCAGATACCTGGCTAGTAGCTAGTCCCCAACACTGACTACACACTACCACCAGGGGACCCAGATACCTGGCTAGTAGCTAGTCCCCAACACTGACTACACACTACCGTCAGGGGACCCAGATACCTGGCTAGTAGCTAGTCCCCAACACTGACTACACACTACCACCAGGGGACCCAGATACCTGGCTAGTAGCTAGTCCCCAACACTGACTACACACTACCACCAGGGGACCCAGATACCTGGCTAGTAGCTAGTCCCCAACACTGACTACACACTACCGTCAGGGGACCCAGATACCTGGCTAGTAGCTAGTCCCCAACACTGACTACACACTACCACCAGGGGACCCAGATACCTGGCTAGTAGCTAGTCCCCAACACTGACTACACACTACCACCAGGGGACCCAGATACCTGGCTAGTAGCTAGTCCCCAACACTGACTACACTACCACCAGGGGACCCCAGATACCTGGCTAGTAGCTAGTCCCCAACACTGACTACACTACCACCAGGGGACCCAGATACCTGGCTAGTAGCTAGTCCCCAACACTGACTACACACTACCACCAGGGGACCCAGATACCTGGCTAGTAGCTAGTCCCCAACACTGACTACACTACCACCAGGGGACCCCAGATACCTGGCTAGTAGCTAGTCCCCAACACTGACTACACTACCACCAGGGGACCCCAGATACCTGGCTAGTAGCTAGCCCCCAACACTGACTACACACTACCACCAGGGGACCCAGATACCTGGCTAGTAGCTAGTCCCCAACACTGACTACACTACCACCAGGGGACCCAGATACCTAGCTAGTCCCCAACACTGACTACACTACCACCAGGGGACCCCAGATACCTGGCTAGTAGCTAGTCCCCAACACTGACTACACTACCACCAGGGGACCCTGGCTAGTAGCTAGTCCCCAACACTGACTACACTACCACCAGGGGACCCCAGATACCTGGCTAGTAGCTAGTCCCCAACACTGACTACACTACCACCAGGGGACCCAGATACCTGGCTAGTAGCTAGTCCCCAACACTGACTACACACTACCACCAGGGGACCCAGATACCTGGCTAGTAGCTAGTCCCCAACACTGACTACACTACCACCAGGGGACCCCAGATACCTGGCTAGTAGCTAGTCCCCAACACTGACTACACTACCACCAGGGGACCCCAGATACCTGGCTAGTAGCTAGCCCCCAACACTGACTACACACTACCACCAGGGGACCCAGATACCTGGCTAGTAGCTAGTCCCCAACACTGACTACACTACCACCAGGGGACCCAGATACCTAGCTAGTCCCCAACACTGACTACACTACCACCAGGGGACCCCAGATACCTGGCTAGTAGCTAGCCCCCAACACTGACTACACACTACCACCAGGGGACCCAGATACCTGGCTAGTAGCTAGTCCCCAACACTGACTACACTACCACCAGGGGACCCAGATACCTAGCTAGTCCCCAACACTGACTACACTACCACCAGGGGACCCTGGCTAGTAGCTAGTCCCCAACACTGACTACACTACCACCAGGGGACCCCAGATACCTGGCTAGTAGCTAGTCCCCAACACTGACTACACTACCACCAGGGGACCCCAGATACCTGGCTAGTAGCTAGTCCCCAACACTGACTACACTACTACCAGGGGACCCAGATACCTGGCTAGTAGCTAGTCCCCAACACTGACTACACACTACCACCAGGGGACCCAGATACCTGGCTAGTAGCTAGTCCCCAACACTGACTACACTACCACCAGGGGACCCCAGATACCTGGCTAGTAGCTAGTCCCCAACACTGACTACACTACCACCAGGGGACCCAGATACCTGGCTAGTAGCTAGTCCCCAACACTGACTACACACTACCACCAGGGGACCCCAGATACCTGGCTAGTAGCTAGTCCCCAACACTGACGTTTCAGACGGGGAATACGTTTCAGACGGGGAATACATTTTAACCAAGGAGGGGGATATGCAACAAGCAAGTAAAAGAGGGCTTTGGTTCAGTCAAGGTCCAATCGGTATTGTTTCAGTAGTATAGGATCTCTCTCTCCCTCATGTCTCATCTTGCTCGGTAGATGCTCCTCTAGACTGCTGCAGCAGGGCCTGCTGGGAGAGGACAAGGGTCTGGTTATCAAACTTGCTCGCTCTCGCTTGGAAAACATTGTGACTGAGTGTACAAAACATTAAAAACACCTGCTTTTTCCATGACATAGACTGACCAGGTGAATCCAGGTGAAAGCTATGATCCCTTATTGATGTCACTTGTTAAATCCACTTCAATCAGTGTAGATGAAGAGAAGGATACAGATTAAATAAGGTTTCTTGAGCCTTGGTGTATCGGTAAACAATATTTGGAAAGTGTTCTTAATGTTTTGTACACTCTGTATGTTTACATTGCTAAAGCAAGTGAAATCATTTCACTTAAAAAAAAAAAAATCATCAATCATAAATGAACAGTAGATATTACACTCACTAAAGTATCAAGAGAATAGAGACATTTTAAAATGTCATATTATGGCTATGTACAGTGTTGTAAATATGTGTATGGTTGAAGTACATAAGGGCGTGTAGTAAATCAACAGATTATTATGGGTTAGATTAAGGCTACAATGGTGTTTTTTGTGCTTGGTTGTCCACGTTGTGGTTATAGATTAATAGGAGTTTATCAAAATTGGTTTGTTTTTCTTCGTGTTTGTGGGTCTGTGTTATCTGAATTAAATGTGTCTAATATGGTCATGCGGTGTCTCTCTCCGCTGCGTCACCCTGCCGTTCTCTCGGCATTCCTCTCGAGCAGCCTGATTTCTGTCAACCCCGGTAGGTTTGGCACTCCGGTATTTGAGCTGCCTCGCCTCTCTCTCTCTCTCCTCTCTCTCTCTGCACTTTCTCTCTCTGCTTATATGGCTAACTAGCTTGGGTCAATGCAGTGAAATCTAACTCTGCTTGTAGTTGTATTAGTCGTAATGTACGGGGGTACGCAATGGTACACACCGTCCAATGGAAGTGGTTACTCGCAGTTTCCTTCTCCACAATGAAACAACATTAAGAAATAGTTGCTTTTATACGCGTTGCGTTTTGGGGGAGAGAAAATAGGCCTGTCGGAGCATGTCCGTAGCGACAGGAAACGTTAAGGTTGTATCTAACTGAGGGAGAAGAGGAAGGATCGGACCAGAGGAGTTACTACCTATCTAAATCGCGCTGTGGACTTGTGCTACCTTGAAGTAGATCAGAGGGCGTCCTAACGCAGGAATACCATCACCATGGGTTTCTACGGCACGTTGAAGCTCATATTCTATAAAGTAAGTGACTTGGGGGGTCATTTTTTAAAATTCATTTTCTCCTTTTTTTTTATACGTTGGCTTTTTAACTATGATTTACACTCTCTGGGCTAGAGCCTCTATATGATCACACTGTATAATTGCGTTATATAGCTGGGTGGTGGTCTAGTTGTGTAGCGACACTCGAGCCATCTCTCTAGTGGAGAGAGATGGACCACTGCGGAATAGAGATGGAGTGACGGTACGTGACGCGCCGGTTCTTTCTCTCTCCCTCAAAGTAGCGTGGATAATAAACACTCTGAAAATGAAACGAATATCGGCCGAACGGAAGTTAAATGCATATCATTGCTTGGCCATTTTCAGATAGACGAAAATATATATATATATATATATATATATGTATATATATATATATTTTTTTTTTTCGTCTGTTGTGCCCTGGGCTGCGGTGTGTGTAGTCTGCTGCGGTAGGAGGAAGGTGTCGGCGAGTCGATGAATGAACGTGAAACGGATTGATAAGGAACAGACGGCTAATGTGTCTGACCTGGCAGAGCGAATGTTTGTTCGCGGTTGATTAGGCAAAACCAATTTGAAAGTGGTATTACGCACAAACATACACACCTCTGTGGGTGTGTGTCGCAGGAACGGGAGTTCCCTTTCGGCTTTCTGCGACTGTATGTGTGTGTGTGTGTGTGTGTGTGTCGCAGGAACGGGAGTTCCCTTTCGGCTTTCTGCGACTGTGTGTGTGTGGGGTGTGCTGCTGTGACTTGATGCGCATCCTGCCCCCGGGGCAGCAGTGGTATGGTTTCACTTGGCTTCGGGGTTATTGTGTATTCCCTTTATATATCTGTCTTCTGTCCACCGCCCCAAACGTACCAGATGTGTGTATTATTTGGAGTATTTAACCCGGAAACGTGTGTGTGTGAGCCACGGCAGATATCGATGGTTATTACCAACCCGTTCGCTCCGCACCCGGAACAGCCTGTAGAGTTGTCTGTTGGTTATTACGGTCGGTGCTCGCGACACATTCCTGTCATTTTCGGCGTGCTTATCATTCAGGGCGGTTAAGGTGCGGTTGGTTGGAAACGGTATGGAGGAAAGGGAGTGGAATTATTTTTTATTTAAAAAAAATTCAAATCACCTTTTTATTTTTAAATGCAATAAATACTCCAGTTTTGTCTTTCACTAATCTATAAATGTTTTATTTCGACTGAGGTGATAATAATAATTCGTTGTCATGACGTTTCCTTTAGAAATCCATTCATAACCAACTCTTGATCAATGGCAAATGTTTTGGCTATTTAAACCGTTTAAACTCCCCCCTATAAGGGGTTTTGGTAGCTGGTGTCAGCAAACAGTTGATTAGACTACAGCTGTGTTATATTTTCCAGTCTTCAGTCACCCTCTACCCGGTCACAGAGACAGGGAGCAGCCCACCTTATACACTGTAAATACAACGCCCGGTAGTTTCGAGGCTGTTGGAAACATACACAACTCTAGGGGGTTGGATTGTGGTTGGTTAGGGTGTGGAGCTTTATGATAGAAGGGATGGGTATGCTAGGTTGTGCCTTTCTGTTTGTACTGTGGCTTAACTTTTCTGCCTCTCTTCACTCTTGTCTCCATTCCTCCATCTCCACCCCCCGTCTCTCTCTCTATCAGATGAAGAGGAAGTTGGACCATGGACCAGACGTCAGGCCGTTCTCTTCAGTTAAGAAGCACTGCAAAGGTTCCAGCTACCTCAGGTAACCCTCTCCCTGCCTCTGGTAACCCTCTCCCTGCCTCTGGTAACCCTCTCCCTGCCTCTGGTAACCCTCTCCCTGCCTCTGGTAACCCGTTGTCGTGCTTTCTTCACGACTGTCTTGATGTGTTTGGACCATGATAGTTTGTTGGTGATGTGTACACAGTGTGGAGTGTGATTTGAGATTGCGTCATCAGTGGATCTGTTAGGGCGGTATGCAAATTGGAGTAGGTCTTGGTTTCTGTGATGAAGGTGTTGATTTGAGCCATGACCAACCAGCCTTATGTTCTGGGGAACCGTTTCGGATGCAAGTTTTTGTGTGACTCAAGCCTTTAGTGAGAGGTCCAACGCTTTCATATTTAAATAACTTCTCCCCTCTGATTGCATGTTCATTATATAAATAGGCCCATTTTTAGATTTCTCTAGCTTGCCATTCCTGGTGAAATTGAATTATAATTTTTTTGCTCATATAATTTAACATTTTATTGGTCAACTACACGGTAATGTAAAAGGGGTATATATTTTGTGATCAATACATAATATAGAACACTGATCGTAATTTGGTGGTAATCCAGAGGTTAAAAACAGTAACTAGATCCTCTATGAGGTTGTGGAGGGATTCGGATTCTAAAAGTATCTAGATCCTCTGACGCTGTGGAGGGATTCAGATTGTGGTTTGAAAAGAATGGTGTGAGGTAGCCTAGTGGTTAGAGCAGGTAGCCTAGTGGTTAGAGGCGGGTAGCCTAGTGGTTAGAGGCGGGTAGCCTAGTGGTTAGAGGCGGGTAGCCTGGTGGTTAGAGGCGGGTAGCCTGGTGGTTAGAGGCGGGTAGCCTGGTGGTTAGAGGCGGGTAGCCTGGTGGTTAGAGGCGGGTAGCCTGGTGGTTAGAGGCGGGTAGCCTGGTGGTTAGAGGCGGGTAGAGGCGGGTAGCCTGGTGGTTAGAGGCGGGTAGCCTGGTGGCTAGAGGCGGGTAGCCTGGTGGCTAGAGGCGGGTAGCCTGGTGGCTAGAGGCGGGTAGCCTGGTGGCTAGAGGCATGTGTAGCGTGGTGGCTAGAGGCATGTGTAGCCTAGAGGCATGTGTAGCCTAGAGGCATGTGTAGCCTAGAGGCATGTGTAGCCTAGAGGCATGTGTAGCCTAGAGGCATGTGTAGCCTAGAGGCATGTGTAGCCTAGAGGCATGTGTAGCCTAGAGGCATGTGTAGCCTAGAGGCATGTGTAGCCTAGAGGCAGGTAGCCTAGAGGCAGGTAGCCTAGTGGTTAGAGCGTTGGACTGGCAGTAGAGATGACCAGGGATGTTCTCTGTTTAGTGAGTCCTTCAGATCAGATGCAGTAGGGATGACCAGGGATGTTCTCTGTTTAGTGAGTCCTCCAGATCAGAAGCAGTAGGGATGACCAGGGATGTTCTCTGTTTAGTGAGTCCTCCAGATCAGAGGCAGTAGGGATGACCAGGGATGTTCTCTGTTTAGTGAGTCCTCCAGATCAGAGGCAGTAGGGATGACCAGGGATGTTCTCTGTTTAGTGAGTCCTCCAGATCAGAGGCAGTAGGGAGGACCAGGGATGTTCTCTGTTTAGTGGGTCCTCCAGATCAGAGGCAGTAGGGAGGACCAGGGATGTTCTCTGTTTAGTGAGTCCTCCAGATCAGAGGCAGTAGGGACGACCAGGGATGTTCTCTGTTTAGTGAGTCCTCCAGATCAGAGGCAGTAGGGATGACCAGGGATGTTCTCTGTTTAGTGAGTCCTCCAGATCAGAGGCAGTAGGGATGACCAGGGATGTTCTCTGTTTAGTGAGTCCTCCAGATCAGAGGCAGTAGGGATGACCAGGGATGTTCTCTGTTTAGTGAGTCCACCAGATCAGAGGCAGTAGGGATGACCAGGGATGTTCTCTGTTTAGTGAGTCCTCCAGATCAGAGGCAGTAGGGATGACCAGGGATGTTCTCTGTTTAGTGAGTCCTCCAGATCAGAGGCAGTAGGGATGACCAGGCCTGTTCTCTGTTTAGTGAGTCCTCCAGATCAGAGACAGTAGGGATGACCAGGGATGTTCTCTGTTTAGTGAGTCCTCCAGATCAGAGGCAGTAGGGATGACCAGGGATGTTCTCTTGATAAGTGTGTGAATTAGACAATTTACCTGTCAAAATGGAATGAATACTTTTGTAAAATATATATATATATATATATATATATATATATATATATATATATATATATATATATATATACAGATACCCCCAAAAACTACTTAAGTACTTTAAAGTATTTTTTTAAGTACTTAACACCCCTGCTTATACATAACTTTAACCCGTTTATATAAGAGATTCTCCAAAATGTAAAATATTTCAGGAATTTATATGTAAATTCTAGTCGTACTTTATCAAAAGCCTTTTCAAAGTGGGCTCTGAATACCAGGCCTGGTTTCCCAGAGTCTTCACAGTGTTCTATTGTTTCCAGTACTTATATTATCTCCGATGTATTGTCCGTGTAAAACACCTGTCTGATTACGATGAATAATATCTGACAAAACCTCTTGAATTATAATTCTCAACCTGTCTTTCTCGCTCTCTGTCTCTCTGTCTCTCTGTCTCTCTGTCTCTCTGTCTCTCTGTCTCTCTGTCTCTCTGTCTCTCTGTCTCTCTCTGTCTCTCTCTGTCTCTCTCTGTCTCTCTCTGTCTCTCTCTGTCTCTCTCTGTCTCTCTCTGTCTCTCTCTGTCTCTCTGTCTCTCTGTCTCTCTGTCTCTCTGTCTCTCTCTGTCTCTCTCTGTCTCTCTCTGTCTCTCTGTCTCTCTGTCTCTCTCTGTCTCTCTCTGTCTCTCTGTCTCTCTGTCTCTCTGTCTCTCTGTCTCTCTGTCTCTCTCTGTCTCTCTCTGTCTCTCTCTGTCTCTCTGTCTCTCTCTGTCTCTCTCTGTCTCTCTCTGTCTCTCTCTGTCTCTCTGTGTCTCTCTGTGTCTCTCTGTGTCTCTCTGTGTCTCTCTGTGTCTCTCTGTGTCTCTCTCTGTCTCTCTCTGTCTCTCTCTCTGTCTCTGTCTCTCTGTCTCTGTCTCTCTGTCTCTCTCTCTGTCTCTCTCTCTGTCTCTCTCTCTGTCTCTCTCTCTGTCTCTCTCTCTGTCTCTCTCTCTGTCTCTCTCTCTGTCTCTCTCTCTGTCTCTCTCTCTGTGTCTCTCTCTGTCTCTCTCTCTGTCTCTCTCTCTGTCTCTCTCTCTGTCTCTCTCTCTGTCTCTCTCTCTGTCTCTCTCTCTGTCTCTCTCTCTCTTCAGTCCCTGCAGTCTCGTTCCATTCCAGACCACGCCCACCACCTTTGGAGACCTGCGAGCAGCCAATGGGCATTCCGCTCAGCGTAGACGTGTCACCTCAGGCCTGCCCCCCTCCGGCCTACAGGACTGGCTTCACACCTTCCAGGTGAGAGACACACCCCCTCTGCTGCTGCGTCTCCATAACAACCACTAATTAACAGCCATGAAGCCCTGGGAAACTTGGAATACTTTATCAACAGAGGGAGAGAGAGAGAAGGGCTTTCTGGGATGGAGTGGTGCGATTTAGAGGAGAACAAACCTAAGCTAATTAAATAATTAAACACCTCTCCTCCCTCCAGCACCACCTACATTCATTTTCCCTCCTGCCAGAAAGCAGGACCTAATATCTGGTGAACAGCCCTAGGGTTCTGAACCCTCCCTCTCTCTCTGGTTCTGGGGTATTAATGAATGGACCCTCCCTCTCTCTCTGGTTCTACAGTATTAATGAATGGACCCTCCCTCCCTCTGGTTCTACAGTATTAATGAATGGACCCTCCCTCCCTCTGGTTCTACAGTATTAATGAATGGACCCTCCCTCTGGTTCTACAGTATTAATGAATGGACCCTCCCTCCCTCTGGTTCTACAGTATTAATGAATGGACCCTCCCTCCCTCTGGTTCTACAGTATTAATGAATGGACCCTCCCTCCCTCTGGTTCTACAGTATTAATGAATGGACCCTCCCTCCCTCTGGTTCTACAGTATTAATGAATGGACCCTCCTTCCCTCTGGTTCTGCAGTATTAATAAATGGACCCTCCCTCCCTCTGGTTCTACAGTATTAATGAATGGACCCTCCCTCCCTCTGGTTCTGCAGTATTAATGAATGGACCCTCCCTCTGGTTCTGGGGTATTAATGAATGGACCCTCCCTCTGGTTCTGGGGTATTAATGACTGGACCCTCCCTCCCTCTGGTTCTGGGGTATTAATGAATGGACCCTCCCTCCCTCTGGTTCTACAGTATTAATGACTGGACCCTCCCTCCCTCTGGTTCTGGGGTATTAATGAATGGACCCTCCCTCCCTCTGGTTCTACAGTATTAATGAATGGACCCTCCCTCCCCCTCTGGTTCTGGGGTATTAATGAATGGACCCTCCCTCCCTCTGGTTCTACAGTATTAATGAATGGACCCTCCCTCCCTCTCTGGTTCTGCAGTATTAATGAATGGACCCTCCCTCCCTCTGGTTCTACAGTATTAATGAATGGACCCTCCCTCCCTCTGGTTCTGCAGTATTAATGAATGGACCCTCCCTCCCTCTGGTTCTGGGGTATTAATGAATGGACCCTCCCTCCCTCTGGTTCTGGGGTATTAATGAATGGACCCTCCCTCCCTCTCTGGTTCTGGGGTATTAATGAATGGACCCTCCCTCCCTCTCTGGTTCTGGGGTATTAATGAATGGACCCTCCCTCCCTCTCTGGTTCTGGGGTATTAATGAATGGACCCTCCCTCCCTCTCTGGTTCTGGGGTATTAATGAATGGACCCTCCCTCCCTCTCTGGTTCTGGGTTATTAATGAATGGACCCTCCCTCCCTCTCTGGTTCTGGGGTATTAATGAATGGACCCTCCCTCTCTCTCTGGTTCTGGGGTATTAATGAATGGACCCTCCCTCTCTGGTTCTGGGGTATTAATGAATGGACCCTCCCTCTCTGGTTCTGCAGTATTAATGAATGGACCCTCCCTCCCTCTCTGGTTCTGGGGTATTAATGAATGGACCCTCCCTCTCTCTCTGGTTCTGCAGTATTAATAAATGGTGAATACAGGAAGGAATGTTAATCTTTCTGATTCTCAGTGTTCCGTCTTCCACACGTAACCAAAATAAGTGTTAAACAAATCAAATGATTTATATTTGAGGTTCTTCAAAGTAGCCACCCTTTTTGCCTTGATGACCATTTTGATCAAATATGTTTTGATGCCCCTCCCCCTTCCTGTAGGCGTGGAGTGGTCCTGAGCGCCTATTGGCTCTGGATGACTTGATTGACAGCTGTGAGTCCAATCAGGTGAAGCACATGATGCAGGTTATTGAGCCTCAGTTCCAACGAGACTTCATCTCCCTGCTGCCCAAAGAGGTGAGAGGACACACACACACACACACACACACACACACACTTCTGCCACTTTAACCCAGTTCAAATCCATGATGTCAGGCACCCCTGTTCTGGCATATAGATGTGATTGGGAGTTAAGTTGTGATCCGGTCAGTGATATGAATGTGTTTCTCTCCTGTAGTTGGCCCTGTGTGTGTCTCCTGTAGTTGGCCCTGTGTGTGTCTCCTGTAGTTGGCCCTGTGTGTGTCTCCTGTAGTTGGCCCTGTGTGTGTCTCCTGTAGTTGGCCCTGTGTGTGTCTCCTGTAGTTGGCCCTGTGTGTGTCTCCTGTAGTTGGCCCTGTGTGTGTCTCCTGTAGTTGGCCCTGTGTGTGTCTCCTGTAGTTGGCCCTGTGTGTGTCTCCTGTAGTTGGCCCTGTGTGTGTCTCCTGTAGTTGGCCCTGTGTGTGTCTCCTGTAGTTGGCCCTGTGTGTGTCTCCTGTAGTTGGCCCTGTGTGTGTCTCCTGTAGTTGGCCCTGTGTGTGTCTCCTGTAGTTGGCCCTGTGCGTGTCTCCTGTAGTTGGCCCTGTGCGTGTCTCCTGTAGTTGGCCCTGCGTGTCTCTTCTAGTTGGCCCTGCGTGTCTCCTGTAGTTGGCCCTGTGTGTGTCTCCTGTAGTTGGCCCTGTGTGTGTCTCCTGTAGTTGGCCCTGTGTGTGTCTCCTGTAGTTGGCCCTGTGTGTGTCTCCTGTAGTTGGCCCTGTGTGTGTCTCCTGTAGTTGGCCCTGTGCGTGTCTCCTGTAGTTGGCCCTGCGTGTCTCCTGTAGTTGGCCCTGCGTGTCTCTTGTAGTTGGCCCTGCGTGTCTCCTGTAGTTGGCCCTGTGTGTCCTGATGTTGATATGACTGTGTGTCTCCTGTAGTTGGCCATGTGTGTCTCCTGTAGTTGGCCCTGTGTGTCCTGATGTTGATATGATTGTCTGTCTCCTGTAGTTGGCCCTGTGTGTGTCTCCTGTAGTTGGCCCTGCGTGTCTCCTGTAGTTGGCCCTGCGTGTCTCCTGTAGTTGGCCCTGCGTGTCTCTTGTAGTTGGCCCTGCGTGTCTCCTGTAGTTGGCCCTGTGTGTCCTGATGTTGATATGACTGTGTGTCTCCTGTAGTTGGCCATGTGTGTCTCCTGTAGTTGGCCCTGTGTGTCCTGATGTTGATATGATTGTCTGTCTCCTGTAGTTGGCCCTGCGTGTCTCCTGTAGTTGGCCCTGCGTGTCTCCTGTAGTTGGCCTTGCGTGTCTCCTGTAGTTGGCCTTGCGTGTCTCCTGTAGTTGGCCCTGCGTGTCTCCTGTAGTTGGCCCTGTGTGTCCTGATGTTTATGACTGTGTGTCTCCTGTAGTTGGCCCTGTGTGTCCTGATGTTGATATGACTGTGTGTCTCCTGTAGTTGGCCCTGTGTGTCCTGATGTTGATATGATTGTCTGTCTCCTGTAGTTGGCCCTGTATGTCCTGACGTTCCTGGAGCCCAGAGATCTGATGCATGCTGCTCAGACCTGTTCCTATTGGAGGATACTGGCTGAGGATAACCTGCTGTGGAGGGAGAAGTGTAGGGAGGAGGGTACGTACCCACACACACACACACACCATGGATTTACATAGTGGAACTCATTATTGGATCTCTGTAGCCACACACACCCCCTCACGTAAAGGCACACACTGGCGTTTATATTAAACTACCTGAGCAAAAACCATAACTCTCCTTTTAATATAGACACACACACACACACACACACACACCCTGACCACTCCTCCACTCTGCAGTGCTGCAACAGCCTATCACTGCATCCATCTGTGAGTAGCACTGGGCTCTCTGCCAGTCAGCTAGGATTCACCGCTAACATAACAGCCATACCAATGGAATAGCAGTTAGCATTACAGCCATACCTATGAAATGGCAGCTAGCGTTAGCATTACAGCCATACCAATGGAATAGCAGTTAGCATTACAGCCATACCTATGAAATGGCAGCTAGCGGTAGCATTACAGCCATACCTATGACATGGCAGCTAGCGGTAGCATTACAGCCATACCTATGAAATGGCAGCTAGCGGTAGCATTACAGCCATACCTATGAAATGGCAGCTAGCGGTAGCATTACAGCCATACCTATGAAATGGCAGCTAGCGGTAGCATTACAGCCATACCTATGACATGGCAGCTAGCGGTAGCATTACAGCCATACCTATGAAATGGCAGCTAGCGGTAGCATTACAGCCATACCTATGACATGGCAGCTAGCGGTAGCATTACAGCCATACCTATGAAATGGCAGCTAGCGGTAGCATTTCAGCCATACCTAGGAAATGGCAGCTAGCAGTAGCATTACAGCCATACCTAGGAAATGGCAGCTAGCGGTAGCATTACAGCCACACCTATGAAATGGCAGCTAGCGGTAGCATTACAGCCATACCTATGAAATGGCAGCTAGCGGTAGCATTACAGCCATACCTATGAAATGGCAGCTAGCGGTAGCATTACAGCCATACCTATGAAATGGCAGCTAGCGGTAGCATTACAGCCATACCTATGAAATGGCAGCTAGCGGTAGCATTACAGCCATACCTATGAAATGGCAGCTAGCGGTAGCATTACAGCCATACCTATGAAATGGCAGCTAGCGGTAGCATTACAGCCATACCTATGAAATGGCAGCTAGCGGTAGCATTACAGCCATACCTATGAAATGGCAGCTAGCGGTAGCATTACAGCCATACCTATGAAATGGCAGCTAGCGGTAGCATTACAGCCATACCTATGAAATGGCAGCTAGCGGTAGCATTACAGCCATACCTATGACATGGCAGCTAGCGGTAGCATTACAGCCATACCTATGAAATGGCAGCTAGCATTACACACACATACTGTATACAAAAGTATGTGGACGCCCCTTCAAATTAGTGAATTTGTCTATTTCAGCCACACCCGTTGCTGACAGGTGTAAAAATCAAGCATACAGCCATGCAATCTCCATAGACAAACATTGGCAGTAGAATGGCCTTACTGAAGTGGTCAGTGACTTTCAACTTGCCACCGTCATAGGATGAAACCTTGACAACAAGTCAGTCAAATTTCAACCCTGCTATAGCTGACCCCGGTCAACTGTAAGATCTGTTATTGTGAAGTGGAAATGTCTAGGAGCAACAACGGCTCAGCCGAGAAGTGGTAGGCCACAGAAGCTCACAGAACGGGACCGCAGAGTGCTGAAGCGTATAAAAATTGTCTGTCCTCAGTTGTAACCCTCACTACCGAGTTCCAAACTGCCTCTGGAAGCAACGTCAACACAATAACTGTTCGTCGGGAGCTTCATGAAATGGGTTTCCATGGCCGAGCAGCCGCACACGAGCCTAAGATCACCATGCGCAATGCCAAGCATCAGCTAGAGTGGTGTAAAGCTCGCTGCCATTGGACTCTGGAGCAGTGGAATCGTGTTCTCTGTAGTGATGGACGGACATATCTGGGTTTGGCGGATGCCAGTAGAACGCTACCTGCCCCAATGCATAGTGCCAACTGGATGGATGATTCTGTGCAACAGTTTGGGGAAGGCCCTTTCCTGTTTCAGCATGACAATTCCCCTGTGCACAAAGTGAGGTCCATACAGTAATGGTTTGTTTAGATCGGTGTGGAAGAACTTGACTGGCCTGCACAGAGCCCTGACCTCAACCCCATCGAACACCTTTGGGATGAATTGGAACGGCGACTGCGAGCCAGGCCAAATCGCCCAACATCAGTGCCCGACCTCACTAATGCTGTTGTGGCTGAATGGGAGCAAGTCCCCACAGCAATGTTCCAACATCTAGTGGAAAGCCTTCCCAGAATAGCGGAGGCTGTTATAGCAGCAAAGGGTGGACCAACTCCATATTAATGCCCATGATTTTGGAATGAGATGTTCCACGAGCAGGTGTCCACATACTTTTGGTAATGTAGTGTACCAACGAGAGAGCAGCTTGCATTATATTACCTCCATACCGATGAGCTATAGGGGCTAGCGTTAGCATTATATTACCTCCATACCGATGAGCTATAGGGGCTAGCGTTAGCATTATATTACCTCCATACCGATGAGCTATAGGGGCTAGCGTTAGCATTATATTACCTCCATACCGATGAGCTATAGGGGCTAGCGTTAGCATTATATTACCTCCATACCGATGAGCTATAGGGGCTAGCGATAGCATTATATTACCTCCATACCAATGAGCTATAGGGGCTAGCGTTAGCATTATATTACCTCCGTACCAATGAGCTATAGGGGCTAGCGTTAGCATTATATTACCTCCGTACCAATGAGCTATAGGGGCTAGCGTTAGCATTATATTACCTCCGTACCAATGAGCTATAGGGGCTAGCGTTAGCATTATATTACCTCCGTACCAATGAGCTATAGGGGCTAGCGTTAGCATTATATTACCTCCGTACCAATGAGCTATAGGGGCTAGCGTTAGCATTATATTAAGTATATGTGTAAGTATATATAGGTTCTATAGCAGCTAGCCTAGCGTTTAAGAGGCTAGGTATAACCGAAAGGTCGCCGGTTCAAATCCCCGAGCCGACTAGCTAGAAACATCTGTAAGTCGCTCTGGATAAGAGCGTCTGATAAATGAAGTATATTGTGATAAGTTACTTAACCCTGTGTTCCCAGGTATAGAAGAATGCCTGGTTGTTCAGAGGAGGAAGACTCTAAAACCTGGGTTCCTCCACTCCCCCTGGAAGAGTGCCTACGTACAACAACACCGGATAGAGAGCAACTGGAGGACTGGAGATATCACCTCACCTAAGGTATTATATAGAGAGGACTGGGGATATCGCCTCACCTAAGGTATTATATAGAGAGGACTGGGGATATCACCTCACCTAAGGTATTATATAGAGAGGACTGGGGATATCACCTCACCTAAGGTATTATATAGAGAGGACTGGGGATATCGCCTCACCTAAGGTATTATATAGAGAGGACTGGGGATATCGCCTCACCTAAGGTATTATATAGAGAGGACTGGGGATATCGCCTCACCTAAGGTATTATATAGAGAGGACTGGAGATATCACCTCACCTAAGGTATTATATAACATAGAGGACTGGGGATATCATCTCACCTAAGGTATTATATAGAGAGGACTGGAGATATCACCTCACCTAAGGTATTATATAGAGAGGACTGGGGATATCACCTCACCTAAGGTATTATATAACATAGAGGACTGGGGATATCACCTCACCTAAGGTATTATATAGAATAGAGGACTGGGGATATCACCTCACCTAAGGTATTATATAGAATAGAGGACTGGGGATATCACCTCACCTAAGGTATTATATAGAGAGGACTGGGGATATCACCTCACCTAAGGTATTATATAGAGAGGACTGGAGATATCACCTCACCTAAGGTATTTAATAGAATAGAGGACTGGGGATATCACCTCACCTAAGGTATTATATAGAGAGGACTGGAGATATCACCTCACCTAAGGTATTATATAGAGAGGACTGGGGATATCACCTCACCTAAGGTATTATATAACATAGAGGACTGGGGATATCACCTCACCTAAGGTATTATATAGAATAGAGGATTGGGGATATCACCTCACCTAAGGTATTATATAGAATAGAGGACTGGGGATATCACCTCACCTAAGGTATTATATAGAGAGGACTGGGGATATCACCTCACCTAAGGTATTATATAGAGAGGACTGGAGATATCACCTCACCTAAGGTATTATATAGAATAGAGGACTGGGGATATCACCTCACCTAAGGTATTATATAGAATAGAGGACTGGGGATATCACCTCACCTAAGGTATTATATAGAGAGGACTGGGGATATCACCTCACCTAAGGTATTATATAACATAGAGGACTGGGGATATCACCTCACCTAAGGTATTATATAGAGAGGACTGGAGATATCACCTCACCTAAGGTATTATATAGAATAGAGGACTGGGGATATCACCTCACCTAAGGTATTATATAGAATAGAGGACTGGGGATATCACCTCACCTAAGGTATTATATAACATAGAGGGTCCTGGGATATCACCTCACCTAAGGTATTATATAGAATAGAGGACTGGGGATATCACCTCACCTAAGGTATTATATGGAGAGGACTGGGGATATCGCCTCACCTAAGGTATTATATAGAGAGGACTGGGGATATCACCTCACCTAAGGTATTATATAGAATAGAGGACTGGGGATATCACCTCACCTAAGGTATTATATAGAATAGAGGACTGGGGATATCGCCTCACCTAAGGTATTATATAGAATAGAGGACTGGGGATATCACCTCACCTAAGGTATTATATAACATAGAGGACTGGGGATATCACCTCACCTAAGGTATTATATAGAGAGGACTGGGGATATCACCTCACCTAAGGTATTATATAACATAGAGGACTGGAGATATCACCTCACCTAAGGTATTATATAACATAGAGGACTGGAGATATCACCTCACCTAAGGTATTATATAGAATAGAGGACTGGGGATATCACCTCACCTAAGGTATTATATAGAGAGGACTGGGGATATCGCCTCACCTAAGGTATTATATAGAGAGGACTGGGGATATCACCTCACCTAAGGTATTATATAGAATAGAGGACTGGGGATATCACCTCACCTAAGGTATTATATAACATAGAGGACCTGGGATATCACCTCACCTAAGGTATTATATAGAGAGGACTGGGGATATCACCTCACCTAAGGTATTATATAGAGAGGACTGGGGATATCACCTCACCTAAGGTATTATATAGAGAGGACTGGGGATATCACCTCACTCTGGGTATGTCTCTGTGCCATTGAGGTAATACGTGTGTGTGTGTGTTGAGGGGTCAGGTAAAGGTATACAGGTGTGTGTGTTGAGGGGTCAGGTAAAGGTATACAGGTGTGTGTGTTGAGGGGTCAGGTAAAGGTATACAGGTGTGTGTGTTGAGGGGTCAGGTAAAGGTATACAGGTGTGTGTGTGTTGAGGGGTCAGGTAAAGGTATACAGGTGTGTGTGTGTTGAGGGGTCAGGTAAAGGTATACAGGTGTGTGTGTGTTGAGGGGTCAGGTAAAGGTATACAGGTGTGTGTGTTGAGGGGTCAGGTAAAGGTATACAGGTGTGTGTGTTGAGGGGTCAGGTAAAGGTATACAGGTGTGTGTGTTGAGGGGTCAGGTAAAGGTATACAGGTGTGTGTGTTGAGGGGTCAGGTAAAGGTATACAGGTGTGTGTGTGTTGAGGTAAAGGTATACGTGTGTGTGTGTGTGTTGAGGTAAAGGTATACAGGTGTGTGTGTGTGTTGAGGGGTCAGGTAAAGGTATACAGGTGTGTGTGTGTGTTGAGGGGTCAGGTAAAGGTATACAGGTGTGTGTGTGTGTTGAGGTAAAGGTATACAGGTGTGTGTGTTGAGGTAAAGGTATACAGGTGTGTGTGTTGAGGGGTCAGGTAAAGGTATACAGGTGTGTGTGTTGAGGTAAAGGTATACAGATGTGTGTTGAGGGGTCAGGTAAAGGTATACAGGTGTGTGTGTTGAGGGGTCAGGTAAAGGTATACAGGTGTGTGTGTTTTTTGAGGGGTCAGGTAAAGGTATACAGGTGTGTGTTGAGGGGTCAGGTAAAGGTATACAGGTGTGTGTGTGTTGAGGGGTCAGGTAAAGGTATACAGGTGTGTGTGTTGAGGTAAAGGTATACAGGTGTGTGTGTTGAGGGGTCAGGTAAAGGTATACAGGTGTGTGTGTTGAGGGGTCAGGTAAAGGTATACAGGTGTGTGTGTTGAGGTAAAGGTATACAGGTGTGTGTGTTGAGGTAAAGGTATACAGGTGTGTGTTGAGGGGTCAGGTAAAGGTATACAGGTGTGTGTGTTGAGGGGTCAGGTAAAGGTATACAGGTGTGTATTCACTAGGCCGATTCTGCCGCTATCCGTTTTTAAAACGGAGTGACACGTAAGTGGATACAGTTCTAACTTGGATTAAAAGCTTGTTGTATTTGTGTAATCTCTCTTTACCAATCCTATAACTCACTCACAATGCCCCCCCCCCCCCCTCACAGGTCCTGAAGGGTCATGATGATCATGTGATCACATGTCTGCAGTTCTGTGGTGACCTCATCGTCAGTGGATCTGATGACAACACTCTGAAAGTCTGGTCTGCCTTGACCAGCAAGGTAAGACTGATATCCACACTACTCTGTTTCAGAGAAAGGATATGAAATATGTATTGACCAAGGAGAGAGGGACAAAAACTGATGTGGACACTAATGTCCTTTACCTCAGCCCCACCCCCCCCCCTCCCCCGGCTGGCCTGTAAAGGGGGGCCCCCTGGCCTGTAAAGAGGGGGGGGGGGGGGCCCTGGCCTGTAAAGAGGGGGGGGGGGGGGCCCTGGCCTGTAAAGAGGGGGGGGGGGCCCTGGCCTGTAAAGAGGGGGGGGGGGCCCTGGCCTGTAAAGAGGGGGGGGGGCCCTGGCCTGTAAAGAGGGGGGGGGGGGGCCCTGGCCTGTAAAGAGGGGGGGGGCCCTGGCCTGTAAAGAGGGGGGGGGCCCTGGCCTGTAAAGAGGGGGGGGGGGGCCCTGGCCTGTAAAGAGGGGGGGGGGGCCCTGGTCTGTAAAGAGGGGGGGGGGGGGGCCCTGGCCTGTAAAGAGGGGGGGGGGGGGGGGCCCTGGCCTGTAAAGAGGGGGGGGGGCCCTGGCCTGTAAAGAGGGGGGGGGGGGGGCCCTGGCCTGTAAAGAGGGGGGGGGGGGGCCCTGGCCTGTAAAGAGGGGGGGGGGGGGGGGCCCTGGCCTGTAAAGAGGGGGGGGGGCCCTGGCCTGTAAAGAGGGGGGGGGCCCTGGCCTGTAAAGAGGGGGGGGGGCGCCTGGCCTGTAAAGAGGGGGGGGGGGGCCTGGCCTGTAAAGAGGGGGGGGGGGGGGGGGCCCTGGGCTGTAAAGAGGGGGGGGGGGGCCCTAGCCTGTAAAGAGGGGGGGGGCCCTGGCCTGTAAAGGGGGGGGCCCTAGCCTGTAAAGAGGGGGGGGGGGGGGGCTGGCCTGTAAAGAGGGGCGGGTAAAGAGCACCAGGCTTGTTATTTGACTAACAACATGCACCTTTTTACTCTGATGGACGACAGAGGAAATCCTAGGACCTTGTTCTCCTCCTCCCTACAGACTCAGGCCCTCCAATAGCGGCAGCTCTAGAGCGGTGTGTCACTCAGGCCCTCCAATAGCAGCAGCTCTAGAGCGGTGTGTCACTCAGGCCCTCCAATAGCAGCAGCTCTAGAGCGGTGTGTCACTCAGCTCCCTCCAATAGCGGCAGCTCTAGAGCGGTGTGTCACTCAGCTCCCTCCAATAGCAGCAGCTCTAGAGCGGTGTGTCACTCAGCTCCCTCCAATAGCGGCAGCTCTAGAGCGGTGTGTCACTCAGCTCCCTCCAATAGCAGCAGCTCTAGAGCGGTGTGTCACTCAGGCCCTCCAATAGCGGCAGCTCTAGAGCGGTGTGTCACTCAGCTCCCTCCAATAGCAGCAGCTCTAGAGCGGTGTGTCACTCAGGCCCTCCAATAGCGGCAGCTCTAGAGCGGTGTGTCACTCAGGCCCTACCAATAGCAGCAGCTCTAGAGCGGTGTGTCACTCAGGCCCTCCAATAGCAGCAGCTCTAGAGCGGTGTGTCATTCAGGCCCTCCAATAGCGGCAGCTCTAGAGCGGTGTGTCACTCAGGCCCTCCAATAGCAGCAGCTCTAGAGCGGTGTGTCACTCAGGCCCTCCAATAGCGGCAGCTCTAGAGTGGTGTGTCACTCAGGCCCTCCAATAGCAGCAGCTCTAGAGCGGTGTGTCACTCAGCTCCCTCCAATAGCAGCAGCTCTAGAGCGGTGTGTCACTCAGCTCCCTCCAATAGCAGCAGCTCTAGAGCGGTGTGTCACTCAGGCCCTCCAATAGCAGCAGCTCTAGAGCGGTGTGTCATTCAGGCCCTCCAATAGCAGCAGCTCTAGAGCGGTGTGTCACTCAGGCCCTCCAATAGCAGCAGCTCTAGAGCGGTGTGTCACTCAGGCCCTCCAATAGCAGCAGCTCTAGAGCGGTGTGTCATTCAGGCCCTCCAATAGCAGCAGCTCTAGAGCGGTGTGTCATTCAGGCCCTCCAATAGCAGCAGCTCTAGAGCGGTGTGTCACTCAGCTCCCTCCAATAGCAGCAGCTCTAGAGCGGTGTGTCACTCAGGCCCTCCAATAGCAGCAGCTCTAGAGCGGTGTGTCACTCAGGCCCTCCTATAGCAGCAGCTCTAGAGCGGTGTGTCACTCAGGCCCTCCAATAGCAGCAGCTCTAGAGCGGTGTGTCACTCAGGCCCTCCAATAGCGGCAGCTCTAGTGCGGTGTGTCACTCAGGTCCTCCAATAGCAGCAGCTCTAGAGCGGTGTGTCACTCAGGCCCTCCAATAGCGGCAGCTCTAGAGCGGTGTGTCACTCAGGCCCTCCAATAGCGGCAGCTCTAGAGCGGTGTGTCACTCAGGCCCTCCAATAGCAGCAGCTCTAGAGCGGTGTGTCACTCAGGCCCTCCAATAGCAGCAGCTCTAGAGCGGTGTCACTCAGGCCCTCCAATAGCAGCAGCTCTAGAGCGGTGTGTCACTCAGGCCCTCCAATAGCGGCAGCTCTAGAGCGGTGTGTCACTCAGGCCCTCCAATAGCAGCAGCTCTAGAGCGGTGTGTCACTCAGCTCCCTCCAATAGCGGCAGCTCTAGAGCGGTGTGTCACTCAGGCCCTCCAATAGCAGCAGCTCTAGAGCGGTGTGTCACTCAGGCCCTCCAATAGCAGCAGCTCTAGAGCGGTGTGTCACTCAGCTCCCTCCAATAGCGGCAGCTCTAGAGCGGTGTGTCACTCAGCTCCCTCCAATAGCAGCAGCTCTAGAGCGGTGTGTCACTCAGCTCCCTCCAATAGCGGCAGCTCTAGAGCGGTGTGTCACTCAGCTCCCTCCAATAGCAGCAGCTC
>NC_143030.1:5742092-5754592 GCF_057628025.1 Oncorhynchus mykiss
GGCAGGGGGCGTTCTCTGGGAGGGGGCAGGAGGACGTCTCTGGGAGGGGGCAGGGGGCGTTCTCTCTGGGAAGGGGCAGGAGGCGTTCTCTGGGAAGGGGCAGGAGGCGTTCTCTGGGAAGGGGCAGGAGCGTTCTCTGGGAGGGGGCAGGAGGTGTTCTCTGGGAGGGGGCAGGAGGCGTTCTCTGGGAAGGGGGCGGAGGTGTCTGGGAGGGACGGTCTCTGGGAAGGGGCAGGGGGTGCCAGGGAGGGGGCAGGAGGCGTTCTCTGGGAAGGGGCAGGAGGCGTTCTCTGGGAAGGGGCAGGAGGCGTTCTCTGGGAGGGGGCAGGAGGCGTTCTCTGGGAGAGGGGGCAGGAGGCGTTCTCTGGGAGAGGGGGCAGGAGGCGTTCTCTGGGAGAGGGGGCAGGAGGCGTTTCTCTGGGAGAGGGGGCAGGAGGCGTTCTCTGGGAGAGGGGGCAGGAGGCGTTCTCTGGGAGAGGGGGCAGGAGGCGTTCTCTGGGAGAGGGGGCAGGAGGCGTTCTCTGGGAGAGGGGGCAGGAGCGTTCTCTGGGAGAGGGGGCAGGAGGCGTTCTCTGGGAGAGGGACAGAGCGTCTGGGAGAGGGGGCAGGAGGCGTTCTCTGGGAGAGGGGCAGGAGAGGCGTTCTCTGGGAGAGGGGGCAGGAGGCGTTCTCTGGGGGAGGGGGCAGAGACGTTGTCTGGGAGGGGGCGTTCTCTGGGAGGGGGCGTTCTCTGGGAGGGGGCGTTCTCTGGGAGGGACGATCTCTGGGAGGGGGCGTCTCTGGGAGAGGGGGCAGGAGGCGTTCTCTGGGAGAGGGGGCAGGAGGCGTTCTCTGGGAGAGGGGGCAGGAGAGCGTCTCTGGGAGGGGGCAGGAGGCGTTCTCTGGGAAGGGGCAGGAGGTGTTCTCTGGGAAGGGGCAGGAGGTGTTCTCTGGGAAGGGGCAGGAGGCGTTCTCTGGGAGAGGGGGCAGGAGGCGTTCTCTGGGAGAGGGGGCAGGAGGCGTTCTCTGGGAGAGGGGGCAGGAGGCGTTCTCTGGGAGAGGGGGCAGGAGGCGTTCTCTGGGAGAGGGGGCAGGAGGCGTTCTCTGGGAGAGGGGGCAGGAGGCGTTCTCTGGGAGAGGGGGCAGGAGGCGTTCTCTGGGAGAGGGGGCAGGAGGCGTTCTCTGGGAGAGGGGGCAGGAGGCGTTCTCTGGGAGAGGGGGCAGGAGGCGTTCTCTGGGAGAGGGGGCAGGAGGCGTTCTCTGGGAGAGGGGGCAGGAGGCGTTCTCTGGGAGAGGGGGCAGGAGGCGTTCTCTGGGAGGGGGCGTTCTCTGGGAAGGGGCAGGAGCGTTCTCTGGGAGGGGGCAGGAGGCGTTCTCTGGGAGAGGGGGCAGGAGGCGTTCTCTGGGAGAGGGGGCAGGAGGCGTTCTCTGGGAGAGGGGGCAGGAGGCGTTCTCTGGGAGAGGGGGCAGGAGGCGTTCTCTGGGAGAGGGGGCAGGAGGCGTTCTCTGGGAGAGGGGGCAGGAGGCGTTCTCTGGGAGAGGGGGCAGGAGGCGTTCTCTGGGAGAAGGGAGAGGGGGCAGGAGGCGTTCTCTGGGAGAGGGGGCAGGAGGCGTTCTCTGGGAGAGGGGGCAGGAGGCGTTCTCTGGGAGAGGGGGCAGGAGGTGTTCTCTGGGAAGGGGCAGGAGGTGTTCTCTGGGAAGGGGCAGGAGGTGTTCTCTGGGAAGGGGCAGGAGGTGTTCTCTGGGAAGGGGCAGGAGGTGTTCTCTGGGAGTGGGCAGGGGGCGTTCTCTGGGAGGGGGGGCAGGAGGCGTTCTCCGTTTGTATCTAGGTGAAGCCTCACAAGACCAGTCTGAAGGTCCCTGGTACCAGTTTAAAAAATGACTATCAAAACGTTTCCTGATCTTTGTTTCTCAGATATAGTAGACACTACAAAACAAACTTCCTTTAGCAGGTTTAGGGTTTAGGGTTTTGGGTTTTGTTCCATGTAGTGAATCTGTTATGTAATGTGTTTCTCTTGGCTAATAGCAGTAATGACAAATTCAATGTTTCAAACAAATATTTTTTTTATGTACCTTTTTTTAGGTGGTTTTAAAATTCAAAATAAATAAATAATCATTGATTTGACCATCTTAAAACAATTTTTTAGCTTTGAACATTACTTTTTAACAGTGTTTTAAAGTCACTATTGGCCTCATGGTGAAATCCCTGAGCGGTTTCCTTCCTCTTCGGCAACTGAGTTAGGAAGGACGCCTGTATCTCTGTAATGACTGGGTGTATTGATACACCATCCAAAGGGTAATTAATAACTTCACCATGCTTCACAAGGCTGTGGAAAACCTCCCTGGTCTTTGTGGTTGAATCTGTGTTTGAAATTCCCTGCTCTACTGAGGGACCTTTACAGATAATTGTATGTGTGGAGGTACAGAGATGAGGATGTCATTAATAACATCATGTTAAACACTATTATTAAGCACAGAGTGAGTCCATGCAACTTATTATGTGACTTGTTAAGCACATGTTTACTCCTGAACTTATTTTAGGTTTGTCATAACACAAGGGGTTGAGTACTGATTGACTCAAGACATTTCAGATGTACATTTTTAATTAATTTGTTTTAAAAAAAATCTAAAAACATTATTCACCTTTGACATGTTGTGTGTGTGTGTGTGTGTGTGTATAGACACCAGTGACACATCTCCATTGAATCCATGTTTAATTCAGGCTGTAAAACATCAATGTGGAGAAATTCAAGGGGTGTGAATACTTCCTGAATGAACTGTATGTATCGTACCTCCAGGTGCACAGAAGAACCAATCAGCATTAACCTGTCTACAGTCTCCTATATCTAACTACCTCTCTCCCTGTCTCGCTCCTCCCCTTCTCTCCCTGTCCCCCCTCTCTCTCCCTGTCTCGCTCCCCCTCTCTCCCTGTCCCCCCCCCTCTCTCCCTGTCCCCCTCTCCATGTCTCGCTCCCCCCTCTCTCCCTGTCCCCCCCTCTCCCTGTCTCGCTCCCTCTCTCCTGTCCCCCTCTCTCCCTGTCCCCCCCCTCTCCATGTCTCGCTCCCCCCTCTCCATGTCTCGCTCCCCCCCTCTCCCTGTCCCCCCTCTCCCTGTCCCCCCCTCTCTCCCTGTCCCCCCTCTCTCCCTGTCCCCCCTCTCTCCCTGTCCCCCCCTCTCTCCCTGTCCCCCTCTCTCCGTGTCCCCCCCTCTCTCCCTGTCCCCCCCTCTCTCCGTCTCGCTCCCTCTCCCTGTCTCGCTCCCCCCTCTCCCTGTCTCGCTCCCCCCTCTCTCCCCCTGCCCCCCCCCTCTCTCCCTCTCTCGCTCCCTCTCTCCTGTCCCCCCTCTCCCTGTCTCGCTCCCTCTCTCCCTGTCCCCCCCTCTCCCTGTCTCGCTCCCCTCTCTCCCTGTCCCCCTCCCTGTCTCGCTCCCTGCCTCTCTCGCTGTCTCCCCTCCCTCTCCCTGTCCCCCCCCCTCTCCCTGTCTCGCTCCCCCCTCTCTCCCTGTCCCCCTCCTCTCCCCCCTCCTCTTCCCCCCCTCTCTCCCCCCTCTCCCTGTCCCCCCCTCCTCTCTCCCTGTCCCCCCTCCTCTCTCCCCCTTCCCCCCCTCCTCTCTCTCCCTTCCCCCTCCTCTCTCTCCCTGCCCCCCTCCTCTCTCTCCCTGCCCCCTCCTCTCTCTCCCTGCCCCCCTCCTCTCTCTCCCTGCCCCCCTCCTCTCTCTCCCTGCCCCCCTCTCTCCCTGCCCCCCTCCCCTCCTCTCCAGGTCCCCATAAGCACCAGTCAGCAGTGACCTGTCTCCCAGTTCTCTCGCTCCCTGGTGGTCTCCTCATCAGATGACGGGACAGTGAAGCTGTGGAGCCTGGCGACGGGGGAGTGGATCAGAGACCTGGTGGCTCTGCAGAGTGGAGGATCAGGGGGAGTGGTGTGGAGGATCAGGTAATAAAATGAGACCCACAGGGGAGTGGATCAGAGACCTGGTGGCTCTGTAGAGCGGAGGAGTAAGAGATGCTGCTGTCAGCTACAGTTCTTGAAGAGATGCTGCTGCCTGTAGGGATAGATTATTGAAGAGATGCTGCTGTCTGTAGGGCTAGATTATTGAAGAGATGCTGCTGCCTGTAGGGATAGATTATTGAAGAGATGCTGCTGTCTGTAGGGATAGATTATTGAAGAGATGCTGCTGCCTGTAGGGCTAGATTATTGAAGAGATGCTGCTGCCTGTAGGGCTAGATTATTGAAGAGATGCTGCTGCCTGTAGGGCTAGATTATTGAAGAGATGCTGCTGCCTGTAGGGCTAGATTATTGAAGAGATGCTGCTGCCTGTAGGGATAGATTATTGAAGAGATGCTGCTGTCTGTAGGGATAGATTATTGAAGAGATGCTGCTGCCTGTAGGGCTAGATTATTGAGGAGATGCTGCTGCCTGTAGGGATAGATTATTGAGGAGATGCTGCTGTCTGTAGGGCTAGATTATTGAAGAGATGCTGCTGCCTGTAGGGATAGATTATTGAGGAGATGCTGCTGCCTGTAGGGCTAGATTATTGAGGAGATGCTGCTGTCTGTAGGGCTAGATTATTGAGATGCTGCTGTCTGTAGGGCTAGATTATTGAAGAGATGCTGCTACCTGTAGGGCTAGATTATTGAAGAGATGCTGCTACCTGTAGGGCTAGATTATTGAAGAGATGCTGCTACCTGTAGGGCTAGATTATTGAAGAGATGCTGCTACCTGTAGGGCTAGATTATTGAAGAGATGCTGCTACCTGTAGGGCTAGATTATTGAAGAGATGCTGCTACCTGTAGGGCTAGATTATTGAAGAAGATGCTGCTACCTGTAGGGCTAGATTATTGAAGAGATGCTGCTACCTGTAGGGATAGATTATTGAGGAGATGCTGCTGCCTGTAGGGCTAGATTATTGAAGAGATGCTGCTGCCTGTAGGGATCAGTACTTGAGGAGATGCTGCTGCCTGTAGGGCTAGATTATTGAGGAGATGCTGCTGTCTGTAGCTAGGTCTGAGGAGATGCTGCTGTCTAGGGCTAGATTATTGAAGGAATGCTGCTACCTGTAGGGCTAGATTATTGAAGAGATGCTGCTGCCTGTAGGGCTAGATTATTGAAGAGATTATTGAGGAGATGCTGCTACCTGTAGGGCTAGATTATTGAAGAGATGCTGCTACCTGTAGGGCTAGATTATTGAAGAGATGCTGCTGCCTGTAGGGCTAGATTATTGAAGAGATGCTGCTACCTGTAGGGCTAGATTATTGAAGAGATGCTGCTGCCTGTAGGGCTAGATTATTGAAAATGTTTCTCCATGGGCTATGTGTTGAAGAGATGCTGCTACCTGTAGGGCTAGATTATTGAAGAGATGCTGCTACCTGTAGGCCTAGATTATTGAAGAGATGCTGCTGCCTGTAGGGCTAGATTATTGAAGAGATGCTGCTACCTGTAGGGCTAGATTATTGAAGAGATGCTGCTACCTGTAGGGCTAGATTATTGAAGAGATGCTGCTGCCTGTAGGGATAGATTATTGAAGAGATGCTGCTGCCTGTAGGGATAGATTATTGAAGAGATGCTGCTGTCTGTAGGGATAGATTATTGAAGAGATGCTGCTGCCTGTAGGGCTAGATTATTGAAGAGATGCTGCTGCCTGTAGGGCTAGATAATTGAAGAGATGCTGCTGCCTGTAGGGCTAGATTATTGAAGAGATGCTGCTGCCTGTAGGGCTAGATTATTGAAGAGATTATTGAGGAGATGCTGCAGGATTATTTCTGGGTTTATTTTTGGTGCAGGGACCACTAACTCACAGCTTTTTCACATTTACATTTGTCAAATAGATTAATTAATTAGTTGCTTTCTCCACAGCATCTTAAAACCAGGATGGTGACACTAACCCTCCTCTCAAGGGCATCTAACACCAGACTGATAACTCTCCTCTCTCTCCTCTCCAGGGCATCTAACACCAGACTGATAACTCTCCCTCTCTCTCCTCTCTCCAGGGCATCTAACACCAGACTGATAACTCTCCTCTCTCTCCTCTCTCCAGGGCATCTAACACCAGACTGGTATAACCCTCCTCCTCTTCTCTCTCCTCTCTCCAGAGCATCTACCACCAGACTGGTAACCCTCCTCTCTCTCCTCTCTCCAGGGCATCTAACACCAGACTGGTATAACCCTCCTCTCTCCTCTCTCCTCTCTCCAGGGCATCTAACACCAGACTGGTGACCCTTCTTCCTCTCTCTCCTCTCTCCAGGGCATCTAACACCAGACTGGTAACCCTCCTCTCTCCCTCTCTCAGGGCATCTAACACCAGACTGGTAACCCTCCTCTCTCTCCTCTCTCCAGGGCATCTAACACCAGACTGGTAACCCTCCTCTCTCTCCTCTCTCTCCAGGGCATCTAACACCAGACTGGTAACCCTCCTCCTCTCTCCAGGGCATCTAACACCAGACTGGTAACCCTCCTCTCTCCTCTCTCTCCTCTCTCCAGGGCATCTAACACCAGACTGGTATAACCCTCCTCTCTCCTCTCTCTCCTCTCTCCAGGGCATCTAACACCAGACTGGTAACCCTCCTCTCTCCTCTCTCTCCTCTCTCCAGGGCATCTAACACCAGACTGGTAAGCTCTCCTCTCTCTCCTCTCTCCAGGGCATCTAACACCAGACTGGTAACCCTCCTCTCTCCTCTCTCCAGGGCATCTAACACCAGACTGGTAACCCTCCTCTCTCTCCCTCTCCAGGGCATCTAACACCAGACTGGTAACCCTCCTCTCTCTCCTCTCTCCAGGGCATCTAACACCAGACTGGTAACCCTCCTCCTCTCTCCAGGGCATCTAACACCAGACTGGTAACCCTCCTCTCTCCTCTCTCTCCTCTCTCCAGGGCATCTAACACCAGACTGGTATAACCCTCCTCTCTCCTCTCTCTCCTCTCTCCAGGGCATCTAACACCAGACTGGTAACCCTCCTCTCTCCTCTCTCTCCTCTCTCCAGGGCATCTAACACCAGACTGGTAACCCTCCTCTCTCCTCTCTCTCTCCTCTCTCCAGGGCATCTAACACCAGACTGGTATAACCCTCCTCTCTCCTCTCTCTCCTCTCTCCAGGGCATCTAACACCAGACTGGTAACCCTCTCCTCTCTCTCTCCTCTCTCCAGAGCATCTAACACCAGACTGATAACACTCCTCTCTCCAGAACATCTAACACCAGACTGGTATAACCCTCCTCTCTCTCATCTTTCCAGGGCATCTAACACCAGACTGGTATAACTCTCCTCTCCAGGGCATCTAACACCAGACTGGTATAACCCTCCTCTCTCCTCTCTCCAGGGCATCTAACACCAGACTGGTATAACCCTCCTCTCTCCTCTCTCTCCAGGCATCTAACCCCAGCTGGGTGGCCAACCCTCCTCTCTCTCCTCTCTCCAGGGCATCTAACACCAGACTGGTAACCCTCCTCTCTCCAGGGCATCTAACACCAGACTGGTATAACCCTCCTCTCTCTCCTCTCTCTCCAGGGCATCTAACACCAGACTGGTAGCAGCTGTTGGCAGCAGGAACGGAACAGAGGAGACTAAACTCTTGGTGCTGGACTTTGACCTCACTGACACCCAGAAGTGATGTCATTTAAAATGGACATTATGTCATCGGGAAAGGATGCGATGTCATTGGATAAGGATGTGAGGCAATCAAAGAAGGACCCAATATCGTCATATGGGAACGGAAAGCTTGTGGTGACGAGGAGGAGGTGTGAGGAGGAGGTGGTGGTGAGGAGGAGGTGAAGTATGGAAGGACTGAGTGCAACTCCAAAATGTCCTCTTTCCTCATCACAACCGTGGGCAACCAAACCCCCGTATTTTCTGTCTGAACTAAAACACTGGTACTGACTGGTGAAGAGACACAAGATCAACTTTCTGTGACTGGAAGAAACCACGAGAGGACTCACTTGCCAAACGACTGACCGGCTGGCTGGCTGGCCGGCTGACCGGCTGGCTGACCGACTGGCTGACTGGCTGGCCGACTGACTGGCTGGCCGACTGACTGGCTGACTGGCTGGCCGACTGACTGGCTGACTGGCTGGCCGACTGACTGGCTGGCCGACTGACTGACTGACTGGCCGACTGACTGACTGACTGGCCGACTGACTGACTGACTGGCCGACTGACTGGCCGACTGACTGGCCGACTGACTGCCGACTGACTGGCCGACTGACTGGCCGACTGACTGGCCGACTGACTGGCCGACTGACTGGCCGACTGACTGGCCGACTGACTGGCCGACTGACTGGCCGACTGACTGGCCGACTGACTGGCCGACTGACCGGCTGGCCGACTGACCGGCTGGCCGACTGACCGGCTGGCCGACTGACCGACTGGCCGGCCGATTGACCGACTGGCCGACTGACTGGCCGACTGACTGGCCGACTGACTGGCCGGCTGGCTGGCTGACCGACCACCCAAAGACCAAACAAAGTAACTACTGTAACTCCTCCCAGACTACTGCTGGATGTATAGACTGTATATGAGGCAGATTAAAGGTCTAGAGAGACACTGTTCCCAGATCTGTTTGGTCTTCAGCCAACCCCTCTGACTGGCATGATGGACTGCAGTAACTACAGGTCTGGGACCAGATCTATTGAACTGGAGAGACACTGGACTCTATGGATATGTCTGAAACCCTATTCCCTATGTAGTGCACTACTATAGACCCTATTCCCTATGTAGTGCACTACTATAGACCCTATTCCCTATGTAGTACACTACTATAGACCCTATTCCCTACATAGTACACTACTATAGACCCTATTCCCTACATAGTCTATAGTAGTGTACTATATAGGGAATAGGGTCTATAGTAGTGCACTATATAGGGAATAGGGTCTATAGTAGTGCACTATATAGGGAATAGGGTCTATAGTAGTGCACTATATAGGGAATAGGGTCTATAGTAGTGCACTATATAGGGAATAGGGTCTATAGTAGTGTACTATATAGGGAATAGGGTCTATAGTAGTGCACTATATAGGGTCTATAGTAGTGCACTATATAGGGAATAGGGTCTATAGTAGTGCACTATATAGGGAATAGGGTCTATAGTAGTGCACTATATAGGGAATAGGGTCTATAGTAGTGCACTATATAGGGAATAGGGTCTATAGTAGTGTACTATATAGGGTGCCAGACTCACCCTCTCCAGCCAGTCTAATATATGCTGGATCCATATACAGAATGGAGGTCCGGAGTTTTTCCTCATTGACCTACCCAGGAAAACCTCCTGGGCCCCAGTGATATACTGTACTTAGACTTCAACTTGAGTTCCAACTGGTTCCCCATTCCCTATGTAGTGCACTACTTTAGACCAGCTAACTGGATCCTCCCTATAGGTCCTGGTCTAAAGTAGTGCACTATATAGGGAATAGGGCTCTGGTCTATAGTAGTGCCACTATATAGGGAATAGGGCTCTGGTCTATAGTAGTGCACTATATAGGGAATAGGGCTCTGGTCTAAAGTAGTGTACTATATAGGGAATAGGGCTCTGGTCTGTAGTAGTGTACTATATAGGGAATAGGGCTCTGGTCTATAGTAGTGCACTATATAGGGAATAGGGCTCTGGTCTATAGTAGTGCACTATATAGGGAATAGGGCTCTGGTCTATAGTAGTGCACTATATAGGGAATAGGGCTCTGGTCTAAAGTAGTGTACTGTGTACTATATAGGGAATAGGGCTCTGGTCTAAAGTAGTGTACTATATAGGGAATAGGGCTCTGGTCTATAGTAGTACCACTATATAGGGAATAGGGCTCTGGTCTATAGTAGTGCACTATATAGGGAATAGGGCTCTGGTCTATAGTAGTACCACTATATAGGGAATAGGGCTCTGGTCTATAGTAGTGCACTATATAGGGAATAGGGCTCTGGTCTATAGTAGTACCACTATATAGGGAATAGGGCTCTGGTCTATAGTAGTGCACTATATAGGGAATAGGGCTCTGGTCTATAGTAGTACCACTATATAGGGAATAGGGCTCTGGTCTATAGTAGTGCACTATATAGGGAATAGGGCTCTGGTCTATAGTAGTGTACTATATAGGGAATAGGGCTCTGGTCTAAAGTAGTGCACTATATAGGGAATAGGGCTCTGGTCTATAGTAGTGCACTATATGGAGAATAGGGTCTAAAGTAGTGCACTACACAGGGAACCAGTTGGGACTCGAGGTGAAGTATACCACTGGGGCCCAGGAGGTTTTCCTGGGTCGGTCAATGAGGGAGACACTCTGTGTTCCGTTGGGTAACCGTAGCGTTTGTGATATAATGTAAAATATGAATGTACATATGAAGACGTGTACATAACGTTGTTTTTATATGAAAAGAGGAAACGTTAGATGTTGTTGAATAAAGATATGTTAACTTTTCTAAAATATGTTGTGATGGATTGTTTTATTGGTGTTGCCCAATACACTGTTCTGGGGTCAGTTCGTTTTCCCCACTAATCATTAGGATTGGCGGAAGGGGGTGGGATGCTGATCCTAGATCTGTACAACGGGAGAAATTTACTTTTTCTCTAACTGGTTTGTGTTGCTCGTTTCACCTTGAGCAGATTTTCACAAAACATCAGTAGCTTTTTAATAGTGTCTAACTCTTCTTGTTGCTTTTCCTGTTCTCTCTCACACACGTGTTTTCTCTTCATCTCTCTCTCGTGTTTTCTCTTCATCTCTCTCTCGCTCGTCCTTGTATTTACCTCTCTCCTGTATACCTCTCTCTCTCTCTCACACACAGTACCAACGCTATCACATGACCTCAGAGTGATGTGTATTGCTGTAATGACCTCTTAGTAGAATTGGGGCTTCTCCTCTCTTCCTCCCTCTCTTCCTATCGTTGTCTTCACTCCTCTCTCTTCCTCCCTCTCTTCCTGTCGTTGTCTTCACTCCTCTCTTCCTGTCGTTGTCTTCCTTCCTCTCTCTTCCTGTCGTTGTCTTCCTTCCTCTCTCTTCCTGTCGTTGTCTTCCTTCCTCTCTCTTCCTGTCGTTGTCTTCACTCTCTCTTCCTGTCGTTGTCTTCACTCTCTCTTCCTGTCGTTGTCTTCACTCTCTCTTCCTGTCGTTGTCTTCACTCCTCTCTCTCTCTTCCTGTCGTTGTCTTCACTCCTCTCTCTCTCTTCCTGTCGTTGTCTTCACTCCTCTCTCTCTCTCTTCCTGTCGTTGTCTTCACTCCTCTCTCTCTCTTCCTGTCGTTGTCTTCACTCCTCTCTCTCTCTTCCTGTCGTTGTCTTCACTCCTCTCTCTCTCTTCCTGTCGTTGTCTTCACTCCTCTCTCTCTCTCTCTCTTCCTGTCGTTGTCTTCACTCCTCTCTCTCTCTCTCTCTCTTCCTGTCGTTGTCTTCACTCCTCTCTCTCTCTCTCTCTTCCTGTCGTTGTCTTCACTCCTCTCTCTCTCTCTCTCTCTTCCTGTCGTTGTCTTCACTCCTCTCTCTCTCTCTCTCTCTCTCTTCCTGTCGTTGTCTTCACTCCTCTCTCTCTCTTCCTGTCGTTGTCTTCACTCCTCTCTCTCTTCCTCCCTCTCTCTATTGACAGTAAGATGTTTTTCTAAGCGGTTTCCCGCTGCTACCGGTGTTCCTAACCACCGTTTTATTGGAGACAAAGGAGAGGACGAGAAAGTCAGACTCAGCGACGACATACATGTAGGCTCCTCGACTCCTTTCCTTCTCTTAAAGACGAGGGGGGCACAAGGACCGGAGAGGGAGGGGGGGGCACAAGGACCGGAGAGGGAGGGGGGGGCACAAGGACCGGAGAGGGAGGGGGGGGCACAAGGACCGGAGAGGGAGGGTGGGGCACAAGGACCGGAGAGGGAGGGGGGAGGCACAAGGACCGGAGGGGGAGGGCACAAGGACCGGAGAGGGAGGGAGGGGGAGGGCACAAGAACCGGAGGGGGAGGGCACAAGGACCGGAGGGGGAGGGAGGGGGAGGGCACAAGGACCGGAGGGGGAGGGCACAAGGACCGGAGGGGGAGGGCACAAAGTTTTGTCGACTTCAAGAAAGAATTTGATTAAATTTGGCACAAAGGTATTTATTATAAACTAATAGAAAGGGGTATTGGAGGTTAAACAAATGATGTTATTAGTCAATGTTCGCTAACAACAAATGTCTAGTTAAAAATGACAACAGACTCCTTCTCTCAGGGACGGGGAGTGAAACAGGGCTGCCCAATAAGTCCAACACTGTTTAACATCTACATTAATGAATTGGCAAAAACATTGCTGGAATCAAGGCACCTGGTCTCACCCTACACAACACTGAAATCAAGTGTCTGCTGTCTCCCACTAAGGAGGGTCTGCTGTCTCCCACTAAGGAGGGTCTGATGTCTCCCACTAAGGAGGGTCTGCTGTAGACAGATGACCTGGTGCTGTTGTCTCCCACTAAGGAGGGTCTGCTGTAGACAGATGACCTGGTGCTGTTGTCTCCCACTAAGGAGGGTCTGCTGTAGACAGATGACCTGGTGCTGTTGTCTCCCACTAAGGAGGGTCTGCTGTAGATGGATGACC
>NC_143030.1:5759592-5797092 GCF_057628025.1 Oncorhynchus mykiss
CATTCTGACAGGTTGGCCTACGTTGCAGTCCACATTTAATTGGGAAGTTTTTTTGGGGGGAAAAAACGTTTAAAAGGACTGTTTCATCACGAATCCCAAATGTCATAAGAGCCGTTAGGCTTTATATCTTAACTTAGAAGTGTTTACTTCAGGTTGACGACTAGCATCCATTGAGTTGCAATGTCCCATATATGTCATGTCTAAATCAACCTAAAATATCTACAGAATTAGTTTTTTTAGCGAAACAATTCGACAGGAAGGACACAGCTACATTTGTCCCTTTTTACTGTTTGTGATGAACAAGCAGCAGATGAGGAGATTTAGCAGAAATTATATAGTTATACCTGCAGAATGTACTCGTGTCATGAGCAGTCCATCATAAATGCGCTCAGACTCCGTGACCTGGTGCAACGATATAGTGACATCTAGTGTTGAAAATGCTTTGACTACAAGACATGATGGCTACGAGATACGGATATAAGGTTTCTGTATCCCAATTTGCCCAAGCAACAAAACAACAACAACAAAAAACGACGGATATTTCTGCAACATTTAGTTTTGTTTTTGTTACGTAGCTGAAGCTCCGTAGTTTTTGTTACCTAGCTGAAGCTCCGTAGTTTTTGTTACGTAGCTGAAGCTCCGTAGTTTTTGTTACGTAGCTGAAGCTCCGTAGTTTTTGTTACGTAGCTGAAGCTCCGCTGCCGCCTTGTCATGTTACTGACGTCCTTCACACTTCATCTCGTACACAAAACTGTTCCGATTTATTGCATTCTCTCAGTAGGCTATAAAAAGCGCTATTTCCTACAAACTTCATGTTGTACACAAGCCTCTTGTGGACAGATATATCTAAACATAACAGCTGACCAATTATGCGC
Source organism: Oncorhynchus mykiss (assembly GCF_057628025.1). Taxonomy (NCBI): domain Eukaryota; kingdom Metazoa; phylum Chordata; class Actinopteri; order Salmoniformes; family Salmonidae; genus Oncorhynchus; species Oncorhynchus mykiss. The sequence continues at coordinate 5,760,468 of NC_143030.1, forward strand.
GACTTGAATTGTGGATTAACCACATGATCCATATCGATGTTGATTTGAGATGATACACGACAGGACAACTCCATAACGTGTCTATGAACTTTAACCTCTTTATTAGACATGACATAGCACAGGTTACATAGTGGTTATAACCTCCTTACTTATACAAATACAAGCCTTATTCAGACATTTTAAGACTTTGCACGATCCTTGCCAACTTGTTTGTAAATATTCTGTAAATATTTGTTAGCTTTTTTTTTCTTCTGTTGTTGCTGTGTTATTTAAAAAACTTGAGGACATTAAAGTGTTCTGAATCTGAGTGTTACCGTGTTGAAATGTCCCGTTAGTTGTTTTCCTTCTGTCGTTGGATTTATAATAATGGACCAACCCAGGACCCGTAGACCGACTGGACGGCCACAGACGAGACAAGTCGCCTTCACATCGGGATAATAACCCTTATCTTCTACACCAGTCTAAACATGTCAGTGACCAAAGCCAGACATAATCATTTACTCTTAACTATAACAATCACTGCATAACTGCAGTCACAGGAGTTGAACACGGACAACTTTTTTTTTCTTCCCCAAAGTGTTTCGGCCTGGATTCAGTGCACATGTTTCAAAACTATGAAAACAAAACTGTCAAGCACTCGACTTTGTTTTCCTAGTTTCCAGTCAACGCGTATGGAGCGTTTCTCAGGAAAATGTTGAGCAACATCATAGAAAGAGAAAAAAATCCAACCAAGTGATTTATTTTAACATATTCCCACAGAGTAAGATTCCACAGCCGCAAAGTCAAAATTGTTTCGTTTTTTAAAATTTTAACTAGACAAGTCAGTTAAATACAAATTCTTATTTTCAATGACGGCCTACCTGTTCAGGACAGATTTGTACCTTGTCAGCTCGGGGGTTTGAACTTGCAACTTTTCGGTTACTAGTCCAAAGCTCTAACCACTAGGCTACCCTGCCGCCCCATTAGGGTTAGGGCATATGCTTAGCAGTGTGGTTAGGGTTAAAATCACAACAAAGACCTTAAAATACACATTATTTTTTTATTGATTTGTTTATAACAGTTTTCTGATTGGAATAATGTAGAATGGTCTTAATATACTGGTCCTTATAGAAAACAAGGAAGAATGTAGAATGGTCTTAATATACTGGTCCTTATAGAAAACAAGGAAGAATGTAGAATGGTCGAACTCCTTGTAGAAAACAAGGAAGAATGTAGAATGGTCGAACTCCTTGTAGAAAACAAGGAAGAATGTAGAATGGTCGAACTCCTTATAGAAAACAAGGAAGAATGTAGAATGGTCGAACTCCTTATAGAAAACAAGGAAGAATGTAGAATGGTCGAACTCCTTATAGAAAACAAGGAAGAATGTAGAATGGTCGAACTCCTTATAGAAAACAAGGAAGAATGTAGAATGGTCGAACTCCTTATAGAAAACAAGGAAGAATGTAGAATGGTCGAACTCCTTATAGAAAACAAGGAAGAATGTAGAATGGTCGAACTCCTTATAGAAAACAAGGAAGAATGTAGAATGGTCGAACTCCTTATAGAAAACAAGGAAGAATGTAGAATGGTCGAACTCCTTATAGAAAACAAGGAAGAATGTAGAATGGTCGAACTCCTTATAGAAAACAAGGAAGAATGTAGTAGAATGGTCGAACTCCTTATAGAAAACAAGGAAGAATGTAGAATGGTCGAACTCCTTATAGAAAACAAGGAAGAATGTAGAATGGTCGAACTCCTTATAGAAAACAAGGAAGAATGTAGTAGAATGGTCGAACTCCTTATAGAAAACAAGGAAGAATGTAGTAGAATGGTCGAACTCCTTATAGAAAACAAGGAAGAATGTAGAATGGTCGAACTCCTTATAGAAAACAAGGAAGAATGTAGTAGAATGGTCAAACTCCTTATAGAAAACAAGGAAGAATGTAGAATGGTCGAACTCCTTATAGAAAACAAGGAAGAATGTAGTAGAATGGTCGAACTCCTTATAGAAAACAAGGAAGAATGTAGAATGGTCAAACTCCTTATAGAAAACAAGGAATAATGTAGAATGGTCGAACTCCTTATAGAAAACAAGGAAGAGTGTAGAATGGTCGAACTCCTTGTAGAAAACAAGGAAGAATGTAGAATGGTCTTAATATACTGGTCCCTATAGAAAACAAGGAAGAATGTAGAATGTCTTAATATACTGGTCCCTATAGAAAACAAGGAAGAATGTAGAATGGTCTTAATATACTGGTCCCTATAGAAAACAAGGAAGAATGTAGAATGGTCTTAATATACTGGTCCCTATAGAAAACAAGGAAGAATGTAGAATGGTCGAACTCCTTGTAGAAAACAAGGAAGAATGTAGAATGGTCGAACTCCTTATAGAACACAAGGAAGAGTGTAGAATGGTCGAACTCCTTATAGAAAACAAGGAAGAATGTAGAATGGTCGAACTCCTTGTAGAAAACAAGGAAGAATGTAGAATGGTCGAACTCCTTATAGAAAACCACAAAATATCTTTTCATTTCTTTACATGGATGCTCAACACCAAAAGTACAGTTCATGTGAATATATTTGTTGAGTTTCTTCAGGTAATGATTCACAGGGAAGTGATGCTTATGAATCATTCTGAAAAGAGACCTTTGACCTTGTTAACAAGCAGGTGTTTGTGTTGGTAATAACCAAACCTTTTCTTCAAACAGATATTATTGACAAATGTATCCCAGTAAATTGTGACATATGGAATAGATAGATAGAACATCCCTTTGAAATAAAGAATGTATAAATCCCATGTATAAATATTGTTTTGAGGGAGCAAGGAGAAATGAGAAAACACAGGTTTCCTACTGGAGAGTATCTAAGAGAGAGTATCTGAAGAAGCTGAGGCCTGGTTACGCCTCTAAACCGCAGGTTTAGCGCAATTAATCTTTAAGTATTTTTCAAATTAGGGAAATCAACAACAAAAAATGGAGACAACCGTATGATTTTTTTTGTGGCTGTGATAACTAGTAACGACCGTCCACATCCCAAAACCTGTTCCTGGTCTTACGTCCGGACCAAGATCTCTTCCTGGTCTGACGTAATGACGTGCGTGGAGCAAGACTGGTCAGACAAACTACCTATTATTCGAAAGTCTCTACTGTTATTATTGTCAACAAATTTCTTTGTGATCATTTTACACAATCCCAACGTTGGCGAAGGATATTCACGGTAGTCAACTTGTTTTGGGGAAAGTTATATACGAGTTTGTGTAGGTAAAAGTCGCACGACACTGGCTGCCGGTCGGTTCCTATGCGATAGGGACATGTTGTTATCCATTGTTTTGGACTTGTAGCGCTTGTTGTCTTCGTTCCCACACTAGAATAGTGTCTCTCTCTCTCTCTCTCTGCGATGGCCGAGGCGAGGAGAGTGGAGGACGAACAGCAGGAGAGTTTGAGAGGGGAACCGAGGGAACCTGTCGGAAGAAGACAGCCTCCACGACCGACCAACTCATCTGGAGGTAACATCTCACCAAACAACAATCCCACAGAATAGTTTATGTGCTATGTTTTTCGGTTTAAAGTACATTGTCAGTGTGATGGATGTCTTGCATCATAAGAAAATGATACAATCAGTGTAGTGTTATGTTTTTTATATATATATATATATATATATATATAAAAAATAAAACAAATACGTGTGAGAGGTAGTGAAAAATAACAATTAAAATGACGTCATTTCCCGCACCGTTTGTACCAACACATATATTTTTTGGGTAATTTTTATTTAACTTTTATTTAACCAGGAAAAGCCCATTGAGACCCAGAGTCTCTTTTTCAAGGGAGACCTGACCAAGAAGGCAGCAACAATCAATACGTTACAGAATTAAAACGTACAACAATACAATACAACATGATCCAGCCTAAACAATCAAATACAATTACACTCCTCTGTAACAGAGTCTACATCAATATTTTTAAATTGCATTCAGTGGCACTAACACATCTAGTTCAGTACCACTAACATATCTAGATGAAGCAGGGATTGTAGACTATTCCATTCAGTAACACTAACACATCTAGATGAAGCAGGGATTGTAGACTATTCCATTCAGTAGCACTAACACATCTAGATGAAGCAGGGATTGTAGACTATTCCATTCAGAGGCACTAACACATCTAGATGAAGCAGGGATTGTAGACTATTCCATTCAGTACCACTAACATATCTAGATGAAGGAGGGATTGTAGACTATTCCATTCAGTAGCACTAACACATCTAGATGAAGCAGGGATTGTAGACTATTCCATTCAGTAACACTAACACATCTAGATGAAGCAGGGATTGTAGACTATTCCATTCAGTAGCACTAACACATCTAGATGAAGCAGGGATTGTAGACTATTCCATTCAGAGGCACTAACACATCTAGATGAAGCAGGGATTGTAGACTATTCCATTCAGTACCACTAACATATCTAGATGAAGGAGGGATTGTAGACTATTCCATTCAGTACCACTAACACATCTAGATGAAGCAGGGATTGTAGACTATTCCATTCAGTAACACTAACACATCTAGATGAAGCAGGGATTGTAGACTATTCCATTCAGTAGCACTAACACATCTAGATGAAGCAGGGATTGTAGACTATTCCATTCAGTAACACTAACACATCTAGATGAAGCAGGGATTGTAGACTATTCCATTCAGTAACACTAACACATCTAGATGAAGCAGGGATTGTAGACTATTCCATTCAGAGTCACTAACACATCTAGATGAAGCAGGGATTGTAGACTATTCCATTCAGAGGCACTAACACATCTAGATGAAGCAGGGATTGTAGACTATTCCATTCAGAGTCACTAACACATCTAGATGAAGCAGGGATTGTAGACTATTCCATTCAGAGGCACTAACACATCTAGATGAAGCAGGGATTGTAGACTATTCCATTCAGAGGCACTAACACATCTAGATGAAGCAGGGATTGTAGACTATTCCATTCAGTAGCACTAACATATCTAGATGAAGGAGGGATTGTAGACTATTCCATTCAGAGTCACTAACACATCTAGATGAAGCAGGGATTGTAGACTATTCCATTCAGAGTCACTAACACATCTAGATGAAGCAGGGATTGTAGACTATTCCATTCAGAGTCACTAACACATCTAGATGAAGCAGGGATTGTAGACTATTCCATTCAGAGTCACTAACACATCTAGATGAAGCAGGGATTGTAGACTATTCCATTCAGAGGCACTAACACATCTAGATGAAGCAGGGATTGTAGACTATTCCATTCAGAGGCACTAACACATCTAGATGAAGTAGGGATTCTAGACTATTCCATTCAGAGTCACTAACACATCTAGATGAAGCAGGGATTGTAGACTATTCCATTCAGAGGCACTAACACATCTAGATGAAGCAGGGATTGTAGACTATTCCATTCAGTAGCACTAACATATCTAGATGAAACAGGGATTCTAGACTATTCCATTCAGAGGCACTAACACATCTAGATGAAGCAGGGATTGTAGACTATTCCATTCAGTAGCACTAACATATCTAGATGAAGCAGGGATTGTAGACTATTCCATTCAGTAACACTAACACATCTAGATGAAGCAGGGATTGTAGACTATTCCATTCAGTATCACTAACACATCTAGATGAAGCAGGGATTGTAGACTATTCCATTCAGAGGCACTAACACATCTAGATGAAGCAGGGATTGTAGACTATTCCATTCAGTAACACTAACATATCTAGATGAAGCAGGGATTGTAGACTATTCCATTCAGTAACACTAACACATCTAGATGAAGCAGGGATTGTAGACTATTCCATTCAGTAACACTAACACATCTAGATGAAGCAGGGATTGTAGACTATTCCATTCAGAGGCACTAACATATCTAGATGAAGCAGGGATTGTAGACTATTCCATTCAGTAACACTAACACATCTAGATGAAGCAGGGAATGTAGACTATTCCATTCCTCTGGTGCACAAGACCAGAAGGCAATCTTGCCTAATGTTGTAGCTATTGACCATATCATTCTATGTACTATAGTTCTATATCATTAATGACTATGCATAAAATTCATCAACCAATTGCAACGTCTGCCTATTTTCCACAATAAAATGTGTATATTTTTAACACCCTGAATCACCAAGTTAGTAGTGCTGAGCGATTAGTGGCTTTTTTTTGAGGTCGGTTCGATTATGAATGGAATGAACTCCTTCAGGGGTTTAGAATTAGTGCATTATTCATACACGTGTAAGAGTTCGTTGTGCTTCTACACCTGCATAGCCTGGTTCCTCTCTAGGTTTCTTCCTAGGTTCTGGCCTTTCTATGGAGTTTTTCCTAGCCACCCCTCAGAGCCTGGTTCCTCTCTAGGTTTCTTCCTGGGTTCTGGCCTTTCTAGGGAGTTTTTCCTAGCCACCGTGCTTCTACACCTGCATTGCTTGCTGTTTGGGGTTTTTAGGCTGGGTTTCTGTACAGCACTTTGAGATATCAGCTGATGTACAAATTAAAAAAGGGCTTCATAAATACATTTGATTTGATTACAAACAAAAATAATCACAGGTTTTGATTATGTTGAATGTTGTAACACAGAATAAAACAATGAATAAACGTCAAATGATGATATTGACCGACTATTTCTGCCAATCACTTATTAGCCATTGACATTACTATAATACACATTTTCAGTTCTGAATATTACATTCATTTTTATTTGATGACTTTATTATCTCATTCCAAGTTATCATCTCAGCCCTATAGAGCTGCTGTCTGACAACAACAACAAAAAAATCACGATTTTAGTCGTTCTTCGAAGTAAATAAGGCTTTATGACTGCTGAATACCAAACTATCAAATCACTTGTGTTTTCAGGTAGAGATACCTTGAGAAGCATCAGCTGCTCTCCATATCCCCTTCATGGTCATTGTAGTTAATTACTGTGTTTTCCGCACTAAAATATGTAGAGTATTAGCCTGTTGTAAACTACAACTCCCTACTACATCGTACAGTTCCGTCTGGATCTGATTTATCTCTAGAGAAACTGCAATGTGCACATTGAGCTCACAGGAAAACAAAAAAACTGAACAAAATGGAATTCAAATAATTTAACCAACCTCTGTCAATTATTTCTTTAAAAAACAAAAAATAACCAACATTTCGAGTTAATCGCTCGGCACTACAAGTTAGGCATACCTAATTTCTAAATATGCTATCATCGCTGTCAATCGTGAATGATAATTATTCACGTTCTAACGGTAAAACGTCCAAACCTCACCTGCATGCCAAATCATTTGATTGGATCTCCATCCGTTTCCTGGGAATATGTATTTGATCTTGTTGAATTACTGTTTCGTGAGCCAGGGCCGGCGTCAGAACGAATCAGTTGGATGGGCATTTGTGACGTCCGTAGTCACATTTGATCACGGGACTTCCTGTGCGCATGCGCTAGCACAGTAGTTTTTATGGGTTTTAACACCAAAGAGTTTTCACCACTTCCGAATTCGTGAGAGATGACTTTCCAACCCCCATTCATCGCCCCATTCATCGCAAGCGAACAACAGCCTATCCCAGGCCCTCCATTTCCCACAACAGCCTATCCCAGGCCCTCCGTTTCCCACAACAGCCTATCCCAGGCCCTCCATTTCCCACAACAGCCTATCCCAGGCCCTCCGTTTCCCACAACAGCCTATCCCAGGCCCTCTGTTTCCCACAACAGCCTATCCCAGGCCCTCTGTTTCCCACAACAGCCTATCCCAGGCCCTCTGTTTCCCCCAACAGCCTATCCCAGGCCCTCTGTTTCCCCCAACAGCCTATCCCAGGCCCTCTGTTTCCCCCAACAGCCTATCCCAGGACCTCTGAGTTTCCCCCAACAGCCTATCCCAGGCCTCTGAGTTTTCCCCAACAGCCTATCCCAGGCCCTCTGAGTTTCCCCCAACAGCCTATCCCAGGCCCTCTGTTTCCCCCAACAGCCTATCCCAGGCCCTCTGTTTCCCCCAACAGCCTATCCCAGGCCCTCTGTTTCCCACAACAGCCTATCCCAGGCCCTCTGTTTCCCCCAACAGCCTATCCCAGGCCCTCTGTTTCCCCCAACAGCCTATCCCAGGCCCTCTGTTTCCCCCAACAGCCTATCCCAGGCCCTCTGTTTCCCCCAACAGCCTATCCCAGGCCCTCTGTTTCCCACAACAGCCTATCCCAGTCCCTCTGTTTCCCCCAACAGCCTATCCCAGGCCTCTGAGTTTCCCCCAACAGCCTATCCCAGGCCTCTGAGTTTCCCCCAACAGCCTATCCCAGGCCTCTGAGTTTCCCACAACAGCCTATCCCAGGCCCTCTGTTTCCCCCAACAGCCTATCCCAGGCCCTCTGTTTCCCCCAACAGCCTATCCCAGGCCCTCTGTTTCCCACAACAGCCTATCCCAGGCCCTCCGTTTCGTCCAACAGTGACCTGGGGACAGAAAAGACAGCTGTTTTTGCGCAAGGGGAAAATGGTTTCCACTGGATTCATGTGACCGACCGGCTCGATTCGGTCTTACGTAGCAAAATTAGAAATGGTATTTTACAATAAAAGTATAAAATAATCAAATAAAATAAAAGTAGAGACTCAGAGCTAGTAAAATGGTATATCCTACACTGCAGTTGAGGAACAATGGGGAAAGTAGTTCTGCTTGTAAAATTGCTAAACTTGTAACCCCACTTTTTGAGAAAATGGCCCGTGAATGTTTTGGTACACCTACTGGAGAGCTCTTCTTTGTCTACACCCATTCAGCATTGTTCACACCCTCTGAAGCTTTAGCCCCACCCATTCAGCATTGTTCACACCCTCTGAAGCTTTAGCCCCACCCATTCAGCATCGTTCACACCCTCTGAAGTTTTAGCCCCACCCATTCAGCATCGTTCACACCCTCTGAAGCTTTAGCCCCACCCATTCAGCACTGTTCACACCCTCTGAAGCTTTAGCCCCACCCATTCAGCATTGTTCACACCCTCTGAAGCTTTAGCCCCACCCATTCAGCATTGTTCACACCCTCTGAAGCTTTAGCCCCACCCATTCAGCATTGTTCACACCCTCTGAAGCTTTAGCCCCACCCACCTCCTTTTAAGGATTCACATGTGAGGCCATGTGCTAAACAGAGTGAGTAGTGTAGTAAACAACCAAAGATTTCAAGACTAAAAGCTGGTTTAAACTACGTCTGTTGACAGTTGCAGCAGTGACATCACAAACATTCTATTGTCGTCCGACAACAAACTTGTCGTTGTTGTTATGAGAAAGTATAAACACATGACATCAGCAGCCTGGTGGTCCAGTACAGCATAACTAGTGTATTTTAACACCAATAAATTCACCCGTTTTTAAAAATTAATTTAGTATTTGTCTTTCTAGCAAATCAGGCAACTAAAAGCAACATTCATCTTTTTTTTTTGTGTGTGTGATTTTTAACCCCCTTTTTCTCCGCAATTTTGTGATTATGATCTTGTCTCATCGCTGCAATTCCCCAACGGGCTCGGGAGAGGCGAAGGTCGAGTCCCCCGAAACACAACCCGCCAAACCGCACTCCTTAAACACCCTCCCCGCTTAACCCGGGAAGCCAGACGCACCAACGTGTCGGAGAAAACACCGTTCAACTGGCGACCTGCAGCCTTCTGTGTGTTCTCTTTTCGACTCCCTCTGCATGTTTCAAATTCCAGAATTTACTCCGTCTCTTTAGCTATCATGCTCTAATTCCACTGATTTCAAACCTCGGTCCTCCAGGAAGTGGAGAGCAACACTGATGCAGTTCTACTACGTGATATCTTTATAAAAAAAATCTGTGTTAGAATGGATTACCTTTCACATACTGAGCAGCTCATATTACAGACAGAAACATTCTATATGGCAGACCAATCGGAACTCATCTCTCGGCATGTCCAGCCCACTCATTATCTCAGCCAATCATGGCTAGCGGAAAGGTTCCTGTCTTTTTCCTTGACTTAACCAACAAGGTTCGTATTTTTAACAATTTTATCCGTATTTACAGATGCATTCAGGTTTTACAAGGGCAAATGACAGTTTGCTTGTTCCGGAAGGCATTTCTGCAACAAACAAAAAAATGCATTTTCGATATAAAATAAAACAAGTTTACATTTAAAGCCTCTCCTGTGAAGTAGTGACCAGCGACATACGCCTAGTTTCCTGAAACGAGTCACATATGGGATCGTCAGATCAAGCTCACGTTCACATCGAGGCGATTATCGACACCAGGAGAGTGTTTTTAATACTGTGAGGAACTATTATAATTTATAATGGATGTTAAAACAGCTACTACTAACTATAGATACTGTCTACTGTCTGAGAGGCTGGTATTGTTTTAGTCTAACTATAGATACTGTCTGAGAGGCTGGTATTGTTTTAGTCTCTAACTATAGATACTGTCTGAGAGGCTGGTATTGTTTTAGTCTCTGACTATAGATACTGTCTGAGAGGCTGGTATTGTTTTAGTCTCTGACTATAGATACTGTCTGAGAGGCTGGTATTGTTTTAGTCTCTAACTATAGATACTGTCTGAGAGGCTGGTATTGTTTTAGTCTCTAACTATAGATACTGTCTGAGAGGCTGGTATTGTTTTAGTCTATTCCCAATATAGAGCCATTTATGGGTTGCTTTTTGAGATACAATCACAGTTAACAGGCAGCAGTAAGGAGTCGTTTAGCCTTGCTATCCCCTATAATGCATTATAACCTGTACATTGATAAACCCCACCTGCTCTCTCTGCACCTAGAGCTGTAGTTAACAGGCAGCAGTAAGGAGTCGTTTAGCCTTGCTATCCCCTATAATGCATTATAACCTGTACGGAGTAGAGGTTCAGCTCTATAACACCCTTCATAGCAGCATTATGTTTAAGCAATAAGGCCCGAGGCGTTGTGATATATACCACAGCTAAGGGCTGTTCTTGGTCACGACGCAACGCGGAGTGCCCGTATGTATACAGTCCTTAGCCGTGGTATATTGGCCATATACCACAAACCCCTGAGGTGCCTTCTTGCTGTTATAAACTGGTTACCAATGTAATTACAACAGTAATATTTTGTCATACCAGTGGTGTACGATCTGATATACCAACGGCTGTCAGCCAATCAGCGTTCAGGCATTGAACCACCCAGTTTATTATGGTCTTGATTTGGTAATGCGTTATAACTCAATGTATATTACAGCCTTTAAGCTTCTCTACTCTCTGCGCTCGGAGCTGTAGTTAACAGGCTATATATAATAAGTTCTAATGCAGCTGGAAACATTGATGACTCCCCCAGACTGACTGGTGTTTTCTGCTGCTCAGCCCATCACAGCTACAGTCTTTATTTTAACCAGCCAATCAGCATTCAGGGATTGGCAGAGGGTTCCAATCATAATTTCCACATTCTGGAACCCTGGAGAGAGAGAGAGTTTCATTGGACAGCGGTGGGCTTTCCTTCTTTCCTTTGGCTCTTCAGTTTACTGAAGAGTTGGACTTCTGCTGTGATCGTTCTGTGGATGTTTGTTTTATCTGAAGCAGACGCAAGAGGAACTTTAGATGCTGGGGGAGTTATCTATATATTTATTCTATTGGACCAGGTACGTTTGATTTGAGAATGAATTATCCTTTTATAGAAATTAGTTACAGGGGGGAGAAGAGATGAATGAGTTTGTGTGGCGATGTCTTGACCAAGGCTTCTCTCGTTCCCTCTCTATTTCGCTCTCTCCCTTTTCTCTCTCTTCCCCTCTTCTCTCTCCCTTCCCCTCTTTTCTCTCCCTTCCTTTCTTCTCTCTCCCTTCCTTTCTTCTCTCTCCCTTCCTTTCTTCTCTCTCCCTTCCTTTCTTCTCTCTCCCTTCCCCTCTTCTCTCTCCCTTCCTTTCTTCTCTCTCCCTTCCCCTCTTTTCTCTCCCTTCCTTTCTTCTCTCTCCCTTCCTTTCTTCTCTCTCCCTTCCTTTCTTCTCTCTCTCTTCCCCTCTTCTCTCTCCCTTCCTCTCTTCTCTGCTCCCTCTCTCTATTTCTCTCTCTCTCCACAGAGCGCTCAGAAAGGCAGAAAGACCACAGACTCAGGTGAGAGATCTGCCAGTTTTGACGGACATATTGTGTATCTCAAACAGTACCCTATTCTATCTCTAGTGCACTACTTCTGACCCGAGTGTCCCAAATGACCCCCTGTTCCCAATGGTCCCTCGTGTAAAGTAGTGCTCTATATAGGGAATAGGGCTCTGGTCTAAAGTAGTGTACTATATAGGGAATAGGGTCTATAGTAGTGTACTATTTAGGGAATAGGGCTCTGGTCTAAAGTAGTGCACTATATAGGGAATAGGGTCTATAGTAGTGTACTATATAGGGAATAGGGCTCTGGTCTATAGTAGTGCACTATATAGGGGATAGGGCTCTGGTCTAAAGTAGTGCACTATATAGGGAATAGGGCTCTGGTCTAAAGTAGTGCACTATATAGGGAATAGGGCTCTGGTCTATAGTAGTGCACTATATAGGGAATAGGGCTCTGGTCTATAGTAGTGCACTATATAGGGAATAGGGTCTATAGGGTCTGGCTGAGCGGGACTGTAGAACTGTCGTGCTAGGAGCTGTTAGCATGGCTAGTGGTTTTATATGGTTGGCTGAGCGGGACTGTAGAACTGTCGTGCTAGGAGCTGTTAGCATGGCTAGTGGTTTTATATGGTTGGCTGAGCGGGACTGTAGAACTGTCGTGCTAGGAGCTGTTAGCATGGCTAGTGGTTTTATATGGTTGGCTGAGCAGGACTGTCGTGCTAGGAGCTGTTAGCATGGCTAGTGGTTTTATATGGTTGGCTGAGCGGGACTGTAGAACTGTCGGGCTAGGAGCTGTTAGCATGGCTAGTTGTTTTATATGGTTGGCTGAGCGGGACTGTAGAACTGTCGGGCTAGGAGCTGTTAGCATGGCTAGTGGTTTTATATGGTTGGCTGAGCGGGACTGTAGAACTGTCGGGCTAGGAGCTGTTAGCATGGCTAGTGGTTTTATATGGTTGGCTGAGCGGGACTGTAGAACTGTCGGGCTAGGAGCTGTTAGCATGGCTAGTGGTTTTATATGGTTGGCTGAGCAGAACTGTCGTGCTAGGAGCTGTTAGCATGGCTAGTGGTTTTATATGGTCGGCTGAGCGGGACTGTAGAACTGTCGTGCTAGGAGCTGTTAGCATGGCTAGTGGTTTTATATGGTTGGCTGAGCGGGACTGTAGAACTGTACAATCACCCTTCTGAACAATATTTCTGTGACGTATAAGCAGGTTAAACATTAAAGAGGAATAGAAACACTCAGCTTTAGAACACCAGCTAATTCTAAATCGCCATATTGGCATTGTTGCATCATCAGAATTTTTTTGTTGTTGTAATTCCTTGAATGTACTGAGACCGTGACCTCTGTGTACACAAATTAGCATAAATTGGCTGGTGTCAAACCATATATGGAAACAGGAAACATACAGTATTTTGAAAGGTAAGAACAACCCTTTCAAATGATATGACTTACAATAACACATCTTCCTCATGAAGCTAGAGACTTAGAGCAGATCGATACGGCCATAAACACATCTTCCTCATGAAGCTAGAGACTGAGAGCAGATCGATACGGCCATAAACACATCTTCCCCATGAAGCTAGAGACTGAGAGCAGATCGATACGGCCATGAACACGTCTTCCTCATGAAGCTGGAGACTGAGAGCAGATCGATACGGCCATGAACACATCTTCCTCATGAAGCTGGAGACTGAGAGCAGATCGATACGGCCATGAACACATCTTCCTCATGAAGCTAGAGACTGAGAGCAGATCGATACGGCCATGAAACACGTCTTCCTCATGAAGCTGGAGACTGAGAGCAGATCGATACGGCCATGAACACGTCTTCCTCATGAAGCTGGAGACTGAGAGCAGATCGATACGGCCATAAACACGTCTTCCTCATGAAGCTAGAGACTGAGAGCAGATCGATACGGCCATGAACACATCTTCCTCATGAAGCTAGAGACTGAGAGCAGATCGATACGGCCAGAAACACGTCTTCCTCATGAAGCTAGAGACTGAGAGCAGATCGATACGGCCATAAACACATCTTCCTCATGAAGCTGGAGACTGAGAGCAGATCGATACGGCCATAAACACATCTTCCTCATGAAGCTGGAGACTTAGAGCAGATCGATACGGCCATAAACACATCTTCCTCATGAAGCTGGAGACTGAGAGCAGATCGATACGGCCATGAACACGTCTTCCTCATGAAGCTGGAGACTGAGAGCAGATCGATACGGCCATGAACACGTCTTCCTCATGAAGCTAGAGACTGAGAGCAGATCGATACGGCCAGAAACACATCTTCCTCATGAAGCTAGAGACTGAGAGCAGATCGATACGGCCATGAACACATCTTCCTCATGAAGCTAGAGACTGAGAGCAGATCGATACGGCCATGAACACGTCTTCCTCATGAAGCTAGAGACTGAGAGCAGATTGATACGGCCATAAACACGTCTTCCTCATGAAGCTAGAGACTGAGAGCAGATCGATACGGCCATGAACACGTCTTCCTCATGAAGCTAGAGACTGAGAGCAGATCGATACGGCCATGAACACGTCTTCCTCATGAAGCTGGAGACTGAGAGCAGATCGATACGGCCATAAACACGTCTTCCTCATGAAGCTAGAGACTGAGAGCAGATCGATACGGCCATGAACACGTCTTCCTCATGAAGCTGGAGACTGAGAGCAGATCGATACGGCCAGAAACACATCTTCCTCATGAAGCTAGAGACTGAGAGCAGATCGATACGGCCATGAACACATCTTCCTCATGAAGCTAGAGACTGAGAGCAGATCGATACGGCCATGAACACATCTTCCTCATGAAGCTAGAGACTGAGAGCAGATCGATACGGCCATGAACACATCTTCCTCATGAAGCTAGAGACTGAGAGCAGATCGATACGGCCATGAACACGTCTTCCTCATGAAGCTGGAGACTGAGAGCAGATCGATACGGCCATGAACACGTCTTCCTCATGAAGCTAGAGACTGAGAGCAGATCGATACGGCCAGAAACACATCTTCCTCATGAAGCTAGAGACTGAGAGCAGATCGATACGGCCATGAACACATCTTCCTCATGAAGCTAGAGACTGAGAGCAGATCGATACGGCCATGAACACATCTTCCTCATGAAGCTAGAGACTGAGAGCAGATCGATACGGCCATGAACACGTCTTCCTCATGAAGCTGGAGACTGAGAGCAGATCGATACGGCCATGAACACGTCTTCCTCATGAAGCTAGAGACTGAGAGCAGATCGATACGGCCAGAAACACATCTTCCTCATGAAGCTAGAGACTGAGAGCAGATCGATACGGCCATGAACACGTCTTCCTCATGAAGCTGGAGACTGAGAGCAGATCGATACGGCCATGAACACATCTTCCTCATGAAGCTGGAGACTGAGAGCAGATCGATACGGCCAGAAACACATCTTCCTCATGAAGCTAGAGACTGAGAGCAGATCGATACGGCCATGAACACGTCTTCCTCATGAAGCTGGAGACTGAGAGCAGATCGATACGGCCATGAACACATCTTCCTCATGAAGCTAGAGACTGAGAGCAGATCGATACGGCCATGAACACGTCTTCCTCATGAAGCTAGAGACTGAGAGCAGATCGATACGGCCATAGACACATCTTCCTCATGAAGCTGGAGACTGAGAGCAGATCGATACGGCCATGAAAACGTCTTCCTCATGAAGCTGGAGACTGAGAGCAGATCGATACGGCCATAAACACAACTATCCTTATTTTGAATAGTGTAACTTTTACTGTGCATTTCAAGATGGCGCTAACCATACCTCTTATAAACGCTGTTCGGGATCAAAATACCGAAAATAAAGACGTTTCTGTGTTTCGTATCAGTGGATGGAATTACATCTCTTTGCTTCGCTTTACATCCTGAAGTGTTTCCATTCCACCATTTAAAAAAATAAATATATAATAATAATCTTATTTAAAACACAGCTGGGACTACTTGTTCCTCTCTCTCTCTCTCTCAGCCGTCTCACAGCTGTTGCAGTAAGTATCCCGGTGTGGTGTTGAGGTTGGGCCGGGACTACTTATTTTCTGCCTCTGTGACACAACCCTGGAACTATGTGGCTCCAGCTACGGTCGGTTGGCACGGTAACAGAGGTTCCTCTGGCTGTGGATAGAAGTTTCCCCAAACTTCAGACGCTGATCTGAAATCAGTTAAGCCCAACCTGATGTTAGGCCTTAACCGTAAGATGCAAAAAAAAAAAAACTGACCTTAGATCAGAGTTTGAAGGCAACCTCTTAACCCAGAGGTTTAGGAGATTGTTATTCAATGTCAGGAAGTATATACTGATGCATGTAAGCAAATAGTTTGGGAGGAGGGAGGGGAGGAGGAGAGGGGGGAGGAGAGGAGAGGAGAGGAGAGGGGGGGTAGTAGAGGAGGGGAGGAGAGGGGGGAGGAGGGGAGTAGAGGAGGGGAGGGGGGAGGAGGGGAGGGGAGGGGGGAGGAGAGGGGGGAGTAGAGGAGGAGAGGGGGGAGTAGAGGAGGAGAGGGGGGAGTAGAGGAGGGGAGGGGGGAGTAGAGGAGGAGGGGGGAGGAGAGGAGAGGGGGGAGTAGAGGAGGGGAGGGGGGGAGTAGAGGAGGGGAGTAGGGGAAGATGGAAAGGGTATAGTAGAAGGTACAAGAAGTGAGGGAAGATCAGGAGGGGGGAAGAGAAGTAGGGGGGGAAGGAGGCAGGAGAGGGGGAAGGAGGGAAGAGCAAGAGGGAGGGAAGAGAAGTAGGGGGGGAAGGAGGGAAGAGCAGGAGGGGGGGAAGGAGGGAAGAGCAGGAGGGGGGGAAGAGAAGTAGGGGGGAAGGAGGGAAGAGCAGGAGGGGGGGAAGGAGGGAAGAGCAGGAGGGGGGGAAGGAGGGAAGAGCAGGAGGGGGGGAAGGAGGGAAGAGCAGGAGGGGGGGAAGAGAAGTAGGGGGGAAGGAGGGAAGAGCAGGAGGGGGGAAGGAGGGGGGGAAGAGAAGTAGGGGGGGAAGGAGGGAAGAGCAGGAGGGGGGAAGGAGGGGGGGAAGAGAAGTAGGGGGGGAAGGAGGGAAGAGCAGGAGGGGGGGAAGGAGGGAAGAGCAGGAGGGGGAAGAGAAGTAGAGGGGAAGGAGGCAAGAGCAAGAGGGGGAAGAGAAGTAGGGGGGGAAGGAGGGAAGAGCAGGGGGGGAGGAGGGAAGAGCAGGAGGGAGGGAAGGAGGGAAGAAGAGAAGGGGGGAAGGGCAGTAGGGGGGGAAGAGAAGGAGGGAAGGAGGGATGAGCAGAAGTGAGGGAAGAGCAGGAGGTTCAAGTAGGGTATAGGGGGAGTTTGTTCACCCTCCCCCTCCTGTGTTAGAAGTGGCCTGCTCGCTGGGATGTGTTATGTGTGACTCATGGATCTGGACATAGTTAGCAGCTAGAAGTCAACATTGCTCTGTTCTGTATAAACCAGCAGTATACTCAGAAAGTAGAGCAGACAGGAGAGGAACAGAGACAGGAGAGGAACAGAGACAGGAGAGGAACAAAGACAGACAGGAGAGGAACAGAGACAGAACGAGACACTACAACAGACAGAGAGAGGAACAGAGACAGAGAGAGGAACAGAGACAGAACGAGAGAAAACCGCGGACTGTCCAGATAGACACTACAACAGACAGAGAGAGGCTGAAGGTACTCTACAGTTTGGGTATGTAGACTCTGTCAACGTTCAAGGTTGTTTGTGACTGTTTTGTCGGAAAGTTTCCCTCTTGAGAGGATATGAGCTTTCCGCCGTTATCCTCTGGGTTTCCTGTGAGGGAAGGAAAGAGAGTAGGAGAGAACAGCAGACAGAGAGAACAGCAGACAGTTGAACTAGACACTACAGCAGACAGAGAGAATAGCAGACAGAGAGAACAGCAGACTGTCGAACTAGACACTACAACAGACAGAGAGAACAACAGACAGTCGAACTAGACACTACAACAGACAGAGAGAACAACAGACAGTCGAACTAGACACTACAGCAGACAGAGAGAACAACAGACAGACAAACTAGACACTACAACAGACAGAGAGAACAACAGACTGTTGAACTAGAGACTACTGCAGACTGTTGAACTAGACACAACAGCAGACCGAGAGAACAGCAGACAGTCGAACTAGAGACTACAGCAGACAGAGAGAACAACAGACAGATGAACTAGACACAACAGCAGACTGTTGAACTAGACACTACAGCAGACTGTTGAACGAGACACTACAACAGACTGTTGAACTAGAGACTACAGCAGACAGAGAGAACAACAGACTGATGAACTAGACACTACAACAGACAGAGAGAACAGCAGTGATGTTTCTCTGAAGGCATCTAATCCTTATAGGGGGTGTTATATTGGTGTGGTCATGTCTCTGCATGTTTTAGATCAGGTTCAAATGAAACATACACAGAATACACTTTTACAGGCTTGTTTAATCAATGGTGGTAGATTAAAACACACATTTAGCTCTAGGTTGGACAGTGTTGACTGATCAGTCTGTTAGCTCTAGGTTGGACAGTGTGTTGACTGATCAGTCTGTTAGCTCTAGGTTGGACAGTGTGTTGACTGATCAGTCTGTTAGCTCTAGGTTGGACAGTGTGTTGACTGACCAGTCTGTTAGCTCTAGGTTGGACAGTGTGTTGACTGACCAGTCTGTTAGCTCTAGGTTGGACAGTGTTGACTGACCAGTCTGTTAGCTCTAGGTTGGACAGTGTGTTGACTGATCAGTCTGTTAGCTCTAGGTTGGACAGTGTGTTGACTGACCAGTCTGTTAGCTCTAGGTTGGACAGTGTTGACTGATCAGTCTGTTAGCTCTAGGTTGGACAGTGTTGACTGATCAGTCTGTTAGCTCTAGGTTGGACAGTGTTGACTGATCAGTCTGTTAGCTCTAGGTTGGACAGTGTTGACTGACCAGTCTGTTAGCTCTAGGTTGGACAGTGTGTAGACTGATCAGTCTGTTAGCTCTAGGTTAGACAGTGTGTAGACTGATCAGTCTGTTAGCTCTAGGTTGGACAGTGTGTTGACTGATCAGTCTGTTAGCTCTAGGTTGGACAGTGTGTTGACTGATCAGTCTGTTAGCTCTAGGTTGGACAGTGTGTTGACTGATCAGTCTGTTAGCTCTAGGTTGGACAGTGTTGACTGATCAGTCTGTTAGCTCTAGGTTGGACAGTGTGTTGACTGATCAGTCTGTTAGCTCTAGGTTGGACAGTGTGTAGACTGATCCGTCTGTTAGCTCTAGGTTGGACAGTGTGTTGACTGACCAGTCTGTTAGCTCTAGGTTGGACAGTGTGTTGACTGACCAGTCTGTTAGCTCTAGGTTGGACAGTGTGTTGACTGATCAGTCTGTTAGCTCTAGGTTGGACAGTGTGTTGACTGACCAGTCTGTTAGCTCTAGGTTGGACAGTGTGTTGACTGATCAGAGTGCTACAAAGGGGAAATAAACTGCTCAGATCATTTAAAGCGTCTGTGGTTTGTCTGACGATATGTGTTGTTGAGTACATACAAATAGACCGCACACACACACACACACACTACACACACACACACTACACACTACACACACACACACACACACACACACACACACACACACACACCAGCTGTGTTTGTGGAAGGAAACCTGCTCTGGGTGATCTGTAATGGAAGGAAACCTGCTCTGGGTCTTCTGTAATGGAAGGAAGCCTGCTCTGGGTGATCTGTAATGTAAGGGAATAGGTATGGAAGGAAGCCTGCTCTGGGTGATCTGTAATGGAAGGAAACCTGCTCTGGGTCTTCTGTAATGGAAGGAAACCTGCTCTGGGTGTTCTGTAATGGAAGGAAACCTGCTCTGGGTGATCTGTAATGGAAGGAAGCCTGCTCTGGGTGATCTGTAATGGAAGGAAACCTGCTCTGGGTCTTCTGTAATGGAAGGAAACCTGCTCTGGCTGTTCTGTAATGGAAGGAAAGAGAAGGTGTATGAACCAATATAATCACTGACTTGTTTCTTTTCTTTTCTTCCAGCCAAGGACCTCTCTCCTCTATCAGGGCCGCCATTAAGAGGAGTGAGTCTGCATCCCTCGTTTAAAAAGAAAACTCATTCTTTATTTACAGAACAAGTGATGACTGGGCAGTTCTCTGATGTTTCTCTCTGTGCTATAAATTGTATAGCGAAGTCGTCTCCCCTGTTGTTAGTAACAGTCTGTTGTTACCTGTATATAGGACCTGTTGTTAGTAACAGTCTGTTACCTGTATATAGGACCTGTTGTTACCTGTATATAGGACCTGGTGTTAGTTAACAGTCTGTTGTTACCTGTATATAGGACCTGTTGTTACCTGTATATAAGACCTGTTGTTAGTAACAGTTTGTTGTTACCTGTATATAGGACCTGTTGTTACCTGTATATAGGACCTGCTAGTAACAATCTGTTGTTACCTGTATATAGGACCTGTTGTTACCTGTATATAGGACCTGTTGTTACCTGTATATAGGACCTGTTGTTACTGTATATAGGACCTGTTGTTACTTGTATATAGGACCTGTTGTTACCTGTATATAGGACATGTTGTTACCTGTATATAGGACCTGTTGTTAGTAACAGTCTGTTGTTACCTGTATATAGGACCTGTTGTTACCTGTATAAAGGACCTGTTGTTACCTGTATATAGGACCTGGTGTTAGTTAACAGTCTGTTGTTACCTGTATATAGGACCTGTTGTTACCTGTATATAGGACCTGTTGTTAGTAACAGTCTGTTGTTACCTGTATATAGGACCTGTTGTTACCTGTATATAGGACTGTTGTTACCTGTATATAGGACCTGTTGTTACCTGTATATAGGACTGTTGTTACCTGTATATAGGACCTGTTGTTACCTGTATATAGGACCTGTTGTTACTGTATATAGGACCTGTTGTTACTTGTATATAGGACCTGTTGTTACCTGTATATAGGACTGTTGTTACCTGTATATAGGACCTGTTGTTACCTGTATATAGGATATGTTGTTACCTGTATATAGGACCTGTTGTTAGTAACAGTCTGTTGTTACCTGTATATAGGACCTGTTGTTACCTGTATATAGGACTGTTGTTACCTGTATATAGGACCTGTTGTTACCTGTATATAGGACTGTTGTTACCTGTATATAGGACCTGTTGTTACCTGTATATAGGACCTGTTGTTACTGTATATAGGACCTGTTGTTACTTGTATATAGGACCTGTTGTTACCTGTATATAGGACTGTTGTTACCTGTATATAGGACCTGTTGTTACCTGTATATAGGATATGTTGTTACCTGTATATAGGACCTGTTGTTACCTATATATAGGACCTGTTGTTACTGTATATAGGACCTGTTGTTAGTAACAGTCTGTTGTTACCTGTATATAGGACCTGTTGTTAACTGTATATAGGACCTGTTGTTACTTGTATATAGGACCTGTTGTTACCTGTATATAGGACATGTTGTTACCTGTATATAGGACCTGTTGTTAGTAACAGTCTGTTGTTACCTGTATATAGGACCTGTTGTTAGTAACAGTCTGTTGTTACCTGTATATAGGACCTGTTGTTACCTGTATAAAGGACCTGTTGTTACCTGTATATAGGACCGGTTGTTACCTGTATATAGGACCTGGTGTTAGTTAACAGTCTGTTGTTACCTGTATATAGGACCTGTTGTTACCTGTATATAGGACCTGTTGTTAGTTAACAGTCTGTTGTTACCTGTATATAGGACCTGTTGTTACCTGTATATAGGACTGTTGTTACCTGTATATAGGATATGTTGTTACCTGTATATAGGACCTGTTACTAACAGTCTGTTGTTACCTGTATATAGGACCTGTTGTTACCTGTATATAGGATATGTTGTTACCTGTATATAGGACCCGTTGTTAGTAACAGTCTGTTGTTACCTGTATATAGGACCTGTTGTTACCTGTATATGGGACCTGTTGTTAGTAACAGTCTGTTGTTACCTGTATATAGGACCTGTTGTTAGTAACAGTCTGTTACCTGTATATAGGACCTGTTGTTACCTGTATATAGGACCTGTTGTTACCTGTATATAGGACCTGTTGTTACCTGTATATATAACCTGTTGTTACCAACAGTCTGTTGTTACCTGTATATAGAACCTGTTGTTACCTGTATATAGGACCTGTTAGTACCAGTCTGTTGTTACCTGTATATAGAACCTGTTGTTACCAACAGTATGTCGTTAGTAACATGACAACAATAATGTCAGTGTGTTTCTTTCAGCGACGACTAGATCCACTTCTGTGAGCGAGAGTACTCCCAGAGACCGGAGGTCAGTACGGCTCTGTTTTACAGAGTCAAGAAAACACACATCCTGCAGTATCTCTATTGGTTGTATTTCTATCTATCTGTTGATACAGGTAAACTGCCTAAATGAGAGTAGAAATGCTCGTCAATAAATGAGGGATACAAAGTATATTGAAAGCATTTGTTTCCACGCAGGTTTTGTTCTCCTGAGTTAAATAGGTAATGGATATCCCATCATGCTTAGGGTCATAAAAACCGCGCAGTTACCCAGATATTTTGGCTACATAGAAGAAGAGATCTCGGTGACTTTGAAAGAGGGGCCTGAAAGGAGCATAGGGGGTTTAAAGTGTGTGTGTGTGTCAGTGTGTGTGTGTGTCAGTGTGTGTGTGTGTCAGTGTGTGTGTGTGTCAGTGTGTCTGTGTGTGTGTGTGTCTGTGTGTGTGTCAGTGTGTCAGTGCGTGTGTGTGTCAGTGCGTGTGTGTGTCAGTGTGTGTGTGTGTGTGTGTGTGTCAGTGCGTGTGTGTGTCAGTGTGTGTGTGTGTCAGTGTGTGTGTGTCAGTGTGTGTGTGTGTGTGTGTGTCAGTGCGTGTGTGTGTCAGTGCGTGTGTGTGTCAGTGTGTGTGTGTGTCAGTGTGTGTGTGTGTGTGTGTCAGTGTGTGTGTGTGTGTGTGTCAGTGTGTGTGTGTCAGTGTGTGTGTG
The DNA here is from genome assembly GCF_057628025.1 of Oncorhynchus mykiss. Taxonomy (NCBI): domain Eukaryota; kingdom Metazoa; phylum Chordata; class Actinopteri; order Salmoniformes; family Salmonidae; genus Oncorhynchus; species Oncorhynchus mykiss. The sequence continues at coordinate 5,783,490 of NC_143030.1, forward strand.
TGTGTGTGTCAGTGTGTGTGTGTCAGTGTGTGTGTGTGTGTGTGTCAGTGTGTGTGTGTGTGTGTGTGTGTCAGTGTGTGTGTGTGTGTGTGTCAGTGTGTGTGTGTCAGTGTGTGTGTGTGTGTGTGTGTCAGTGCGTGTGTGTGTCAGTGCGTGTGTGTGTCAGTGCGTGTGTGTGTCAGTGTGTGTGTGTGTGTCAGTGTGTGTGTGTGTGTGTCAGTGTGTCAGTGTGTGTGTGTGTGTGTGTCAGTGTGTGTGTGTGTGTGTGTGTGTGTGTGTCAGTGTGTGTGTGTGTGTGTGTCAGTGTGTGTGTGTGTGTGTGTGTGTGTGTGTGTCAGTGTGTGTGTGTGTGTGTGTCAGTGTGTGTGTGTCAGTGTGTGTGTGTGTGTGTGTGTCAGTGCGTGTGTGTGTCAGTGCGTGTGTGTGTCAGTGTGTGTGTGTGTGTCAGTGTGTGTGTGTGTGTGTGTGTGTCAGTCACCAAATCTCAACCCAATTGAACACTAATGGAACGTTGCTGGCGTTTTCCACCACCATAAAAAAGGAATGTATCTGGGAAGAACAGTTTCATCCTCCACTTGAGTTCCCTTGGAGAACCGATGCCAAGGCACATTGAAGCTGTCCTGGTCGGCTCATGGTGGCCCAATTAAAGGGAAGGTTTAATGGTTGGCCCTATTAAAGGGAAGGTTTAATGGTTGGCCCTATTAAAGGGAAGGTTTAATGGTTGGCCCAATTAAAGGGAAGGTTTAATGGTTGGCCCAATTAAAGGGAAGGTTTAATGGTTGGCCCTATTAAAGGGAAGGTTTAAAGGGTAGGTAGCATACAAGGGAGCCACATGTAACATACGGTTTCGCATCAAATGTCCCAAAGTTACACCTCACTATTCTATTATTCTTCGTGGGAAATAAACGAAACCATGTCGAAGTCATGTTCGGTAAAAAATGGAGGACCCGGCAAGGCCTTTTCCCTATAACTGTAAACACCAACAGAAGTTTGACTTCGAATGTAAAACTTGCTAATTAAAACCGAAAGTGTTTGCACTCGTGACTCTACTGGTTTCCAATTGCATTTCCTGCCAAACCTACAGTTAGGTAGATAGATTCCAGATGTCAGCAAAGTACTAAGCCAAGGTGGAAAAAGTTGCAAAACTCCCGTAGCCTACTTCAGAGAAAATGCTGAGAAGGTTCCCCCCCCAAAAAAATAGAACACAGATGAGGAACTACACAATTAGAACAAGCAGGTATCCTTTTCAAAAGTGCATTGTGGGTCGTTTAAAAACATATATATATATATATATATCCGGAAATAAATATGATAATAACCCCAAAACATAACTATGTTTGTAGTTATAGGTAATCAGACGGTGGGTGACCTGAGTCTTTAACCACACTGTGTTGTTATATAGGTGAGTAAAAACTCATGTCTCCTACTGGCGGTTGGAACTGGTTCCAGGAAATTACTAAATTATTCGAGGAACCGACTCAGAACCAGAAACTAAAGGGATCTATACTGTTCCGTGACAGAACCGTTATTTTTTTAAATCATGGGAACCCGTAAATAACTCTCTTACTTTCCAGGCATTTTATTTTCAGTCCCACAGAAATCGTAACAACGTGCCTCTGCTCTCGCTCTGTCAGGCAGAAACTTATTCCAGCGTCTGTCTGCCAGATGGAAATCCTTGCTTATGTGTACGTGTGTAGACGACCTGCCTCTTCCCCTCTGAAGCCTAGTCTACTGTAGCCCCTCCCCCTCTGAAGCCTAGTCGACTGTAGCCCCTCCTCCTCTGAAGCCTAGTCTACTGTAGCCCCTCCCCCTCTGAAGCATAGTGTACTGTAGCCCCTCCCCCTCTGAAGCCTAGTTGACTGTAGCCCCTCCCCCTCTGAAGCCTAGTGTACTGTAGCCCCTCCCCCTCTGAAGCCTAGTGTACTGTAGCCCCTCCCCCTCTGAAGCCTAGTGTACTGTAGCTCCTCCCCCTCTGAAGCCTAGTGTACTGTAGCCCCTCCCCCTCTGAAGCCAAGTGTACTGTAGCCCCTCCCCCTCCGAAGCCAAGTGTACTGTAGCTCCTCCCCCTCTGAAGCCAAGTCTACTGTAGCCCCTCCCCCTCTGAAGCCTAGTCTACTGTAGCCCCTCCTCCCCCTCTGAAGCCTAGTCTACTGTAGCCCCTCCTCCCCCTCTGAAGCCTAGTCTACTGTAGCCCCTCCCCCTCTGAAGCCTAGTCTACTGTAGCCCCTCCCCCTCTGAAGCCTAGTCTACTGTAGCCCCTCCCCCTCTGAAGCCCCTCCACCCCTTCTGAAGCCTAGTCTACTGTAGCCCCTCCTTCTCTGAAGCCTAGTCTACTGTAGCCCCTCCCCCTCTGAAGCCTAGTCTACTGTAGCCCCTCCCCCTCTGAAGCCCCTCCACCCCCTCTGAAGCCTAGTCTACTGTAGCCCCTCCTTCTCTGAAGCCTAGTCTACTGTAGCCCCTCCTTCTCTGAAGCCTAGTCTACTGTAGCCCCACCCCCTCTGAAGCCCATCCTCCTCTGAAGCCCCTCCCCCTCTGAAGCCCCTCCTCCTCCACTGGTCTGTCCATAGTGACTGGCTGTACAGTGAGTATGTTTGTCTGTCATTGTGATGCTTAATGACTTTCCTATACAGAAAAAAAAACTGATTTCAAAAGGGACAGAACTATAAATAAACTGGTACTTTTTGGGGTTCAGAACCGGTACAGAACTCTGTTTTGCTGGTTGGAACAGTGGAACGGAACCCAAAAAATAAAGGTTCTGTTCAGGAAAATAATAATTTGGGTGCCAACCCAAACCAACCCCTGCTTACTACCCGTTAAGACACTATGTAAGTGTTTCCTTTATTTTGGCAGTTACCTGTATATATCTTTATTTTCTATTTCTCTATCAGGTTGATATCCTCTCTATGTTGTCCTAGCTCTATGATAATATCCTCTCTGTTGTCCTAGTTCTATGATGATATCCTCTATATGTTGTCCCAGCTCTATGATGATATCCTCTCTATGTTGTCCTAGCTCTATGATGATATCCTCTCTGTTGTCCTAGCTCTATGTTGTCCTAGTTATATGATGATATCCTCTCTATGTTGTCCTAGTTCTATGATGATATCCTCTCTATGTTGTTCTAGCTCTATGCTCATGTCCTCTCTATGTGTTGTATCTCTACGCCAGGCGTCCAGAGATCACCATCCTTTCAGCAGAGCCACTGGTGTCTAATACCTGGTTCCCCGGGGCTTCTGGGGGATTCCCTCCTCCTCCTCCTCCCGCCGCTCAGATCTGGGGCAGTACTATACTTCCTACTATACAGGTAACTAACCCTCCTCATCCTCCTCTTCCTCCTCCTCCCACCACTGATCTGGGGCAGTACTATACAGGTAACTAACCCTACTCCTCTTCCTCCTCTTCCTCCCACCACTATGATCTGGGATAGTACTATACAGGTAACTAACCCTACTCCTCTTCCTCCTCTTCCTCCCACCACTATGATCTGGGGCAGTACTATACAGGTAACTAACCCTCCTCTTCCTCCTCCTCCTCTTCCTCCCACCACTATGATCTGGGGCAGTACTATACAGGTAACTAACCCTCCTCTTTCTCCCACCACTATGATCTGGGGCAGTACTATACCTCCTACTATACAGGTAACTAACCCTCCTCTTCCTCCCACCACTGATCTGGGGCAGTACTATACAGGTAACTAACCCTCCTCCTCCTCTTCCTCCTCCTCCTCTTCCTCCCACAACTATGATCTGGGGCAGTACTATACAGGTAACTAACCCTCCTCCACCTCTTCCTCCCACCACTATGATCTGGGGCAGTACTATACAGGTAACTAACCCTCCTCTTCCTCCTCCTCCTCTTCCTCCCACCACTGTGATCTGGGGCAGTACTATACAGGTAACTAACCCTCCTCTTCCTCCTCCTCCTCTTCCTCCCACCACTGTGATCTGGGGCAGTACTATACAGGTAACTAACCCTCCTCCTCCTCTTCCTCCTCCTCCTCTTCCTCCCACCACTATGATCTGGGGCAGTACTATACAGGTAACTAACCCTCCTCCTCTTCCTCTTCCTCCTCTTCCTCCCACCACTATGATCTGGGGCAGTACTATACAGGTAACTAACCCTCCTCCACCTCTTCCTCCCACCACTATGATCTGGGGCAGTACTATACTGGTAACTAACCCTCCTCCTCTTCCTCTTCCTCATCTTCCTCCCACCACTGTGATCTGGGGCAGTACTATACAGGTAACTAACCCTCCTCCTGCTCCTCCTCTTCCTCCTCCTCCTCTTCCTCCCACCACTATGATCTGGGGCAGTACTATACAGGTAACTAACCCTCCTCCTCCTCTTCCTCCTCCTCCTCTTCCTCCCACCACTATGATCTGGGGCAGTACTATACAGGTAACTAACCCTCCTCCTCTTCCTCCTCCTCCTCTTCCTCCCACCACTATGATCTGGGGCAGTACTATACAGGTAACTAACCCTCTTCCTCTTCCTCCTCTTCCTCCCACCACTATGATCTGGGGCAGTACTATACAGGTAACTAACCCTCCTCCTCTTCCTCTTCCTCCTCTTCCTCCCACCACTATGATCTGGGGCAGTACTATACAGGTAACTAACCCTCTTCCTCTTCCTCCTCTTCCTCCCACCACTATGATCTGGGGCAGTACTATACAGGTAACTAACCATGAATGTTGGTTTTCCGTCAATTTGTGGTCGAGGGGGAATTTCTTATTATGTGAGTACCGACAGGGACTATTATAATCACATCACATCGTGATGTCATGATGTGGGACAAAAGTATCTTTATCGGGGGGGGGGGGAGAAAAACCATGGTATATCACAGTGTTTTATGATAATCACGATAGACAAAGGTTGACATCGCCCCAACCCTAGTAAAAACCTGTCATGGTTTTCAACCCCTCTTTTTAATATGTTCCCTATGTTTGTCCCTGATGACTTGCAGTAATCTTGTGTTCTTTCGGATGTGAGTCATGAATAGATTTGTTGACAATTTTGTTTTGCTCCCTGGCTCTTCCTCCCTGGCTCTTCCAGCCTCCCCCCTCCTATGATGAGGTGATTAGAGAGAAGAGACAGGAACAGGATCAAGTGTTGCCTTCCTCCTCCTCACCCCTACACTCCGTCTCCACGACTACCATCGCCACGCAGACTGACACCGGACCAGAATCCTCAGTTCCAACCCACAGTCACGCCCCAGTCCAGAGAGGCTCAGTGGGTAAGAGAGGGGGAGGAGTGGGTGGAGAGGTTGACAGCACATAGTCTATTAATCAGTTCTTAGAATTCTGTTTTGGTCTGTGGAGTTCGAGATTAGTTCAATGTTGAGAGGCTGTTTTTGGAATCCAAAATCTGACATTAGGTCAAATTGATCCTACTTGTACTGGTGCTTGTTGCTTCAATGTGTGAATTTGTGTTTGTTTGTAGCCACCAGAGCTCCAAAACCTCCCAGACCTTCTTTCCCCTTTATATCCAAACCTGATGACACGACGGGAGCTGCTACTGCTACTGTCGACCCTCCCCTCTTCCTAGAAAACAGTCCGGCACTACACACGCACACTCCGACCAGCAGACACACCGAGGACACCAGACCAGCAGCGTTTCACAGTGACCTCTTGACCTCTGATCCTTTCTCACCTCTGACCTTTGCCTCTGGCAGCCAGACCGACCAATGGGTGCAGTCCTCCTCGGTCCCACCCCCTCATTCCACTGTTGCCTTGACAACTCCCTCCTCCCCTCCTCTGCTTCATAACCGGCCCAGGCCACACCCTCGCACGAAGAATAGCCTTCGACCAATCAGGCGAGAGGTCAAGGTTCAGACCCTGGTGAGGCTGGGACAGACAGAAAGTGAGGTCACAGAGAACCAGGAAGTGAGGAATCAGGAGGGGAAGTACCTTCAGGAGCTCCTGGACGCCTTCAGCTCAGACGATTGGGGCTTCCCTGATCACCATAGCAACGACAACAGAGAGAGCGACTCGGAAGAAGAAGAAGAAGAGGAGGAAGATATGAGTACTCTGAGAGCCAGGATACAAGCCTTCGAGCAGCAGCAACAGGCAGAGGACCACGGTAGCCATGGAGACCACGGTAGCCATGGAGACAACGGCGCGTCGCTAGGTCGGGGGAGACCTGAACCCCGTCACCGAGTCCAGCCGCCGTCCAAACCGGCCCCTCCCATCGCCCCTAAACCCTCCCTCGCAACCAAGACCTCCTGCAAAGGAGTCTGGCAAGGAGGAGGCTCGGTGGCAATCGACGTGAACTTGACTGTTGATACAACCACCACACAGCCCAAACCCAGTGACCCCTCTCCCAAACCCAGTGACCCCTCTCCCAAACCCAGTGACCCCTCTCCCAAACCTATTAAGACCACCTCAAGTACCCCTGTCCCTGCCCTTAACCCTATTGTCCCAATACCTGCACCCCGACCCCTGCTCCCTAGAAAGCCCCCCTCTGAACCCCAAAGACCAGACCGCCAGGCGAGGCAGACAGAAGGGACCCCCCCAATTCTCTGTCCTCCTCCCAGACCTCCAGTAGCACCCAGGACTAAACCCTCCGTAGACCTCCACAGCACCAACACTAAACCCTCCGTAGACCTCCACAGCACCAACACTAAACCCTCCGTAGACCTCCACAGCACCAACACTAAACCCTCCGTAGACCTCCACAGCACCAACACTAAACCCTCCTTAGACCTCCACAGCACCAACACTAAACCCTCCGTAGACCTCCACAGCACCAACACTAAACCCTCCGTAGACCTCCACAGCACCAACACTAAACCAAGTGTTGCTCAGAAGCCCACTGCCATGACGTCATCCGGTCGAGCGAGTGGTAAGTGTGTGTAAAGCAGCACTAAGCTACCTATGATGTGTTTTGATAAGTGCGATAGCCTGCTAGCTGAGAGGTGCGATAGCCTGCTAGCTGAGAGGTGCGATAGCCTGCTAGCTGAGAGGTGCGATAGCCTGCTAGCTGAGAGGTGCGATAGCCTGCTAGCTGAGAGGTGCGATAGCCTGCTAGCTGAGAGGTGCGATAGCCTGCTAGCTGAGAGGTGCGATAGCCTGCTAGCTGAGCGGTGCGATAGCCTGCTAGCTGAGCGGTGCGATAGCCTGCTAGCTGAGCGGTGCGATAGCCTGCTAGCTGAGCGGTGCGATAGCCTGCTAGCTGAGCGGTGCGATAGCCTGCTAGCTGAGCGGTGCGATAGCCTGCTAGCTGAGCGGTGCGATAGCCTGCTAGCTGAGCGGTGCGATAGCCTGCTAGCTGAGAGGTGCGCTAGCTGAGAGGTGCGCTAGCTGAGAGGTGCGATAGCCTGCTAGCTGAGAGGTGCGATAGCCTGCTAGCTGAGTTGTTTTCATCAAACATGGTGGGGGGGGTTTATAGGATGTGTGGTAGAGAACGTGCGAGAGTCATAATTTGTTACGCAACCCACCATGTGAAACCAACAAAATTGCCATGATTGTGTGTGAACAGCCCCTGGTGTGGGTGTGTGTCATTCAGCTTCAGTTTGAAAACCTCAGTTATGCCACAGGAGGTTGGTGGCACCCTAATTGGGGAGGATAGGCTTGAGGTAATGACTGGAGTGGAATGAGAGGAAATGGTATCATATACAGAGCAGAAATATTCACACCTGTTTACTTCTTCCACATGTTGTTCTTGTCACTGGCCTCTACACACACACACACACACTACCCCACATGTCGAAGTGAAATTGTTGTTTAGAAAATATTTACAAATCAATAAAAAATGAAAAGCTGAACTGTTTTGAGTCAATAAGTATTCAACCCTTTTGTCATGGCAAGCTTACATTTTTTATATATATTATTATGTCATAGTTGAAGTGTACCTATGATGAAAATTACAGGCCTCTCTCATCTTTTTAAGTGGGAGAACTTGCACAATTGGTGGCTGACTAAATACTTTTTTGCCCCACCGTATGTAAGGTCCCTCAGTCGAGCAGGGAATTTCAAACACAGATTCAACCACAAAGACCAGGGAGGTTTTCCAATGACTCGCAGAGAAGGTCACCTACTGGTAGATAGCAGACATTGAATATCCCTTTGAGCATGGTGAAGTTATTAATTACACTTTGGATGGCGTATCAATACACCCAGTCACTACAAAGATATAGGTGTCCTTCCTAACTCAGTTGCCGGAGAGGAAGGAAACACTCAGGGATTTGAACTTGAGGCCAATGATGACTTTAAATCAGTTATAGAGTTTAATGGCTGCGATAGTTACAGAGTGATAGGAGAAAACTAAGGATGGATGAACAACATTGTAGTTACTCCACAATACTAACCAAAATGACAGACAGAAAAGAAGGAATCCTGTACAGAATAAAAATATTCCAAAACATGCATCCTGTTTGCAATAAGGCACGAAAGTAAAACTGACAAAAATGGGGTAAAGAAAGGAACTTGATGTCTTGAATACAAAGTGTCATGTTTGGGGCAAATCCATCAGATCACTGAGTTGGATTTGCCCCATTAATAGACAATGTGCTGTCATCACTGAGTAACACTCTTCATATCTTCTAGCATGGCGGTGGCTGTGTCAGGTTATGGGTATGCTTGTCATCGGCAAGGGAGTTTTTTGGGGATAAAAAGAAACGGAATACCTAGTGAGATATACATGGAGGAGACTTGACTACTTTCTTGTCTCTTTCTCTCCTGCATCAAAGGTCATAGGAGGCAGAATGCGATCGGATCATCATCTAATTAACCTTCACATAACTCTCATAGATTTTCCACGTGGACGGGGATATTGGAAATGTAATCAAAGTTTACTGGAGAACAACTTATTTTTAACTAAGACATAAGAATTTATAACTGAATTTTTCCAGTATAATATAGGTTCAGCAAATCCCCTTATTGTTTGGGATACCTTTAAATGTACCTTCAGAGGTCATTCAATTCAATATTCATCAATAATAAAAAAGCAGTTTCTGGCTAAAGAGACAAGACTGACAACGGAAATCCATAGTTCAGGTAGACGGCAATAAAAACGGTAGAGATACAAAATAAGTTAGAGGAAAAACAAAAAACTTGAGGAACTTATTCAAGAACAATCTAATGTAATCTATTACAAAAAATAAAGCAGACTGGATGGAATATGGAGAAAAATGCACAAAATTATTCCTGAATCGCCAATACAGCAACGCTAACAAAAATAATTTGCAGAAACTCGTTACTGAAGACGGACTCATCTATGATTCTCTGAATGATATTTTAAAGAGAGGAAGCTAATTATTTTCCGTCTCATCCTCTCCCACTGAATGAAGATTACGGAAATTAAGGAATTCTTTCCAAATAATATAAAACTAACAAATGTAACTAACCCTCCTCCTCTTCCTCTTCCTCCTCTTCCTCCCACCACTGAAAGATCAGTGCGAAGGCCAAATTACAGAGGAAGAACTTTGAGGCTATTAAATCATTTCAGTCTGGAAAAGCCCCAGGACTTGATGACATACCGGTAGAGGTACATCAAGTATTTTATGATATACTAAAAGCTTCATTGTTAGATTGTTTGTTTAGAAATGGTAGTCTGTGAAGTACTCAGCAGGAAGGTCTGATTTCTCTATTATTAAAACAAGACCCAGATGGCAAATATAAAGACCCAGTCTTATCTAAAAAAACTGGAGGCCCCTTACACTTCAATGTTGTGACGCAAAAATACCAGCGAAATGCATAGCACTCAGAATTAAAAGGGTTTTACCAGGTATTGTTCATCCTGATCAGAAAGGTTTTTTACATGGACGATACATTGGAGATAATATACAACAACTACTAGAAATAATAGAACATCATGAAACATCTAAGAAGCCAGGCCTGGTATTTATTGCGGATTTTGAAAAGGTATTTTTATTTATAAATTATTTTATTTCTAACTGCCTGGATTTTTTTCAATTTCGGTGATTCTCTTATAAAATGGGTAAAAAAATTATGTATAGCAACCCCAGGTGTAAAATAGTAAATAACGGCTACTTCTCAGAGAGTTTTGAATTGTCAAGAGGAGTGAAACAAGGATGTCCGCTGTCACCATATCTATTCGTTATGGCCATCGGAATGCTAGCTATTAAAATCAGATCCAAGAACAACATTAGAGGATTATAAATCCAAGGCTTTAAAACAAAGGTGTCCATGTATGGTGATGACTCATATATTTCATATTAAGTCCGCAAACCCTGTAGTTTACAGTGGGGCAAAAAAAGTATTCAGTCAGCCACCAATTGTACAAGTTCTCCCACTTAAAAAGATGAGAGAGGCCTGTAATTTTCATCATAGGTACACTTCAACTATGACAGACAATCCTGAAAATCACATTGTAGGATTTTTAATGAATTTATTTGCAAATTATGGTGGAAAATAAGTATTTGGTCAATAACAAAAGTTAACTATTTATTTAATTTTTTACTTTAGTTTATCATAAAATATTTTCTTAACTCTATTTCTTGAACTGCATTGTTGGTTAGGGGCATTTCACGGTAAGGTTGTATTCGGAGCTTGTGACAAATTAAATTTGATTTGAAATTCACCTTTCAGCAGGACAATAGCCTAAAAAACAAGGTAAAATATACACTGGAATTGGTTACCAAGACAACCTTGAATGTTCCTGAGTGGACTAGTTACAGTTTGCACTTAAATTGGCTTGACAATCTATGGCAAGATTTGAAAATGGTTGTCTAGCAACGATCAACAACGAACCTGACAGAGCTCGAATCATTTTTAAAAGACAAATGGGCAAATATTGTACAATCCAGGTGTGCAAAGTTCTTAAAGACTTAAACCAGAAAGACTCACAGCTGTAATCACTGCCAAAAGTGATTATAACATGTATTGACTCATACATGTTTACTCATACTATTTAAATTGGATATTTATGTATGCAAAAATGTATCTTAAACATGTTTTGACTTCGTCATTATGGGATATTGTGTGTAGATGGGTGAAAAAATATATATTTTATCCATTTTGTCTCTACCTTCTTGCCCTTTGTGTTGTTGTCTGCACCCAATAATGTTTGTACCGTGTTATGTGCTGCTACCATGTTGTGTTGCTACCGTGTTGTTGTCATGTGTTGCTGCTACCATGTTGTGTTGCTACCGTGTTGTTGTCATGTGTTGCTGCCTTGCTATGTTGTTGTGTTGTGTTGTCATGTGTTGCTGCTACCATGTTGTGTTGCTACCGTGTTGTTGTCGTGTGTTGCTGCCATGCTATGTTGTTGTGTTGTGTTGCTGCCATGCTATGTTGTTGTGTTGTGTTGTCTCTCTTGTCCTGATGTGTGTTTTGTCCAATATTTATATGTTATTTATTTATTTAAATGTATCCCAGCCCCCATCCCCGCAGGTGGTCTTTAACCTTTTGGGAGGCCGTCATTGTAAATAAGACACTTGTTCTTAAACTGACTTGCCTGGTTAAATAAAGGTTAAATAAAATAATTAGAATAATTTTGAATTCAGGCTGTAACAAAACATTGTGGAATAAGTCAAGGGTTGTGAATATTTTCAGGACAACACTGGATATAATTTGTGTGTTTGATACCATTCCATTTGCTTTGTTCTTTTATGAGCCGTCCTCCCCTCAACAGCCTCCTGTGTTTATGCACATAACTTTACCTCTCTCCTTCTCTTCCCCTCTTCCTCTTCCTCTCCCCTCTCCCTTTCCTGTGTCTGGGACAGCCCTACCAGAGAACAGGAGACCTTCTCTGCCGTCCAAACCCTCCATTCAGACCTTAATCCCAGCTCCAGTCCAGGCTACTCCCCCAACCTTAGCCCCATCTCCAAACACAGCCCCAGTGGGATCTACCCCCCCAGCCCCAGTGGGTTCTACCCCCCCAGCCCCAGTGGGATCTACCCCCACAGTCTTACCCCCAGTCCCAGTGGGTTCTACCCCTCCAGTCTTAACCCCAGCCCCAGTGGGATCTACCCCCCCAGCCCCAGTGGGATCTACCCCCCCAGCCCCAGTGGGATCTACCCCACCAGTCTTACCCCCAGCCCCAGTGGGATCTACCCCCCCAGTCTTACCCCCAGCCCCAGTGCGGTCTACGCCCCCAGCCTTACCCCCAGCCCCAGTCCAAAGGAAAACCCCACCAGTCTCCACAGAGTCTGAACCTCCTCTTCCTCCTCGGTAAGTGTGTGTATCTATGTCCTGGACTCCTGATAGACTGTATGGTCCTCCTTGGTTAGTGACTCCTGATAGACTGATTAGTGACTCCTTGGTTAGTGACTCCTGATAGACTGGTTAGTGATTCCTGATAGACTGGTTAGTGACTCCTTGGTTAGTGACTCCTGATAGACTGGTTAGTCCTCCTTGGTTAGTGACTCCTGATAGACTGGTTAGTCCTCCTGATAGACTGGTTAGTGACTCCTGATAGACTGGTAAGTGACTCCTGATAGACTGGTTAGTGACTCCTTGGTTAGTGACTCCTGATAGACTGGTTAGTGACTCCTGACAGACCGGTTAGTGACTCCTTGGTTAGTGACTCCTGATAGACTGGTTAGTGACTCCTGATAGACTGGTTAGTGACTGGTTAGTCCTCCTGATAGACTGGTTAGTGACTCCTGATAGACTGGTTAGTGACTCCTGATAGACTGGTTAGTGACTGGTTAGTCCTCCTGATAGACTGGTTAGTGACTCCTGATAGACTATATAGTCCTCCTTGGTTAGTGACTCCTGATAGACTGGTTAGTGACTCCTGATAGGCTGGTTAGTGACTGGTTAGTCCTCCTGATAGACTGGTTAGTGACTCCTGATAGACTGTATAATCCTCCTTGGTTAGTGACTCCTGATAGACTGGTTAGTGACTCCTGATAGACTGGTTAGTGACTCCTGATAGGCTGGTTAGTGACTGGTTAGTCCTCCTGATAGACTGGTTAGTGACTCCTGATAGACTGTATAATCCTCCTTGGTTAGTGACTCCTGACAGACTGGTTAGTGACTCCTGATAGACTGGTTAGTGACTCCTGATAGACTGGTTAGTGACTGGTTAGTCCTCCTGATAGACTGGTTAGTGACTCCTGATAGACTATATAGTCCTCCTTGGTTAGTGACTCCTGATAGGCTGGTTAGTGACTGGTTAGTCCTCCTGATAGACTGGTTAGTGACTCCTGATAGACTGTATAATCCTCCTTGGTTAGTGACTCCTGATAGACTGGTTAGTGACTCCTGATAGACTGGTTAGTGACTCCTTGTTGTCATGTTTCTGCTCTTAAAGTAGTAGAAATGTACAATACTAATATAATAGTATAACTCTGAATGTCTCTCTTTGTATATTCCAGAACACACACACTCTTAACCTGTCTCTGTCTGTGTGTCTCAGACCCCAGGGAGGGGTTAAGATGCTCCCCCTCCGCCCCCCTCCCATAAAGACTGTTCCTGGTCGACCCCCACCTCCCCAGGCTATCTCTGCCCCCTCTACTATATCATCCAATCAGCCATCCCCTCCCCAGGATTTCTCTGCCCCCTCTACCACATCAGCCGATCAACAGGCTGTCCCCGTCCCCTCCAATCAGGCGCAGGGTCAGAGGGCACCAAAGAGAGGCCCCCCTCTACCCCCCCGACCCAAGCCTGGACATCCCCTGTACAAGAACTACATGGTA